>NW_026110523.1:0-90000 GCF_024679095.1 Eriocheir sinensis
CTATATAAGTTTTATTTTAAATAAAATTATCCAAACTCTGATCCTTTAACTTTACAAAAATGTAAACAATACAATTACCACACCAACAACGAATATTTTCATCAATACTTTAATATTATATAACTGCAATATATTTAGTAGTACATTTTTTTAAACCCCTAATATAACCCCTGTCTCTCAGTATACTCGAATCACCCTTTACCAACAGCTTATCAACGCTTGTACCTCTTAAAAGGCCCGTCTCCCCAACTTCTTTACTACTTAAAAAAGGCATAAACCATATAGATCCACCTATTACTACTAATTTATAATTATAAAGAGACTTTCAATTATAACTAACATTCAATATGTTAAATATATATCCTATAACTCCCCCTACTAATCTCACAATATAGACGCAATAACTCCCCCTACTAATCTCACAATATAGACGCAATAACTCCCCCTACTAATCTCACAATATAGACGCAATAACTCCCCCTACTAATCTCACAATATAGACGCAATAACTCCCCCTACTAATCTCACAATATAGACGCAATAACTCCCCCTACTAATCTCACAATATAGACGCAATAACTCCCCCTACTAATCTCACAATATAATCCCTATAACTCCCCCTACTAATCTCACAATATAATCCCTATAACTCCCCCTACTAATCTCACAATCAGCACCATATTCTTTATTACCATATGTAAACACATTATACAGGCTCAGGAAAAATGATCCTAGATAAACCTGCTCCCATCAAAACATCCCTTACTCCCAACAACATCATTCAATTCCTTCAAAATAAAGAACAAAAGGAGAATTAGTCGTAGAGTCAATATATATATATATATATATATATATATATATATATATATATATATATATATATATATATATATATATATATATATATATATATATATATATATATATATATATATATATATATATATATATATATATATATATATATATATATATATATATATATATATATATATATGAATATAAATATAAAAAAATAATAAATAAAAGGAGTTTGTATATAGTTGATCCATTTGCTAAGAAAAATATTTCACCGGTTGAGCAATATACAGAAGAACCCTAATAAATAAAAAGAGGTACATACTATTCCTGTATTTTTTTCTTTTCTTTCCTTTTCGTCTTTGTTTTACACGTGTTTTACTCCTAAAAGACAGTTAAGAAAAACATATCGAACAGTTTTGGTGTTGAGGACGTTAATAATTCTTGGCCGGACTAAAGAGAAAACAAAAATAAATCTTCATTATACTGGATTACATTACGTATGAATTAAAGTGATATATATATATATATATATATATATATATATATATATATATATATATATATATATATATATATATATATATATATATATATATATATATATATATATATATATATATATATATATATATATATATATATATATATATATATATATATATATATATATATATATATATATATATATATATATATATATATATATATATATATATATATATATATATATATATATATATATATATATATATATATATATTGTTGATACAGTCTCTAAGACAAATATTTCAGCGGTAGAAAATTTAGAGAAAAAAAGACTAATATATAAAAGGAGGTTGTATATAGTTGACACAGTTGCTAAGAAAAATATTTGAACGGTTGAGAAATTTACAAAGAACTAATAAATAAAAGGAGGTACATACTATTCCTGTATTATTCTTTTCTTTCCTTTTCGTCTTCGTTTTACGTGTTTTCCTCTTAAAGACAGTTAAGAAAAACATATCGAACAGTTTTGGTGTTGAGGACGTTAATAATTCTTGGCCGGACTAAAGAAAAAACAAAATAAATCTTCATTATACTGGATTACATTCCGTACGGTGACTTCTAGTGCTATATATATATATGTATATATCTATATATATATATATATATATATCTATATATCTCTAGCTCTATAGATATCTATCTATATATATATATATATATATATATATGCTATCCTCTTCCTTGAACCTCATTTTATTATTAGGCTTTTTCTTCTGTAAATTTCTTTAGCGCTGCAATATTTTTCTTAGCAACTGATTAACTATATACAACCTCCTTTTATTTATTATAATATTTAAAACGCTATTCTCTTCTTTCAACCTCCCTTTATTTATCAGGCTTCTTCCGTAAATATCTCTACCGCTGAAATATTTTTTCTCAGCAACTGGATAAACTACATACAATCTACTTTTATTTATTAGGCTTTTTTCTTCTACAAATTTCTCTAACGCTGTAATATTTTTTTTTAGCAACTGATAAACTACCTAAACGCCCTCCTCTTCCGTAAACCTCCTTTTATTTATTGTGCTTCCTCTGTAAATTTCTCTACCTCACAAATATTTTTCTTAGCCACTGAACCAATTATATATATATATATATATATATATATATATATATATATATATATATAGATATATATATATATATATATATATATATATATATATATATATATATATATATATATATATATATAGTTTATCCAGTTTCTAAGACAAATATTTCAGCGGTAGAAAATTTACAGAATAAAAAGCCTAATATATAAAAGGAGGTTGTATATAGTTGATCCAGTTGCTAAGAAAAATATTTGAACGGTTGAGAAATTTACAGAAGAACCGTAATAAATAATGGGAGGTACATACTATTCCTGTATTTTTCCTTTTCTTTCCTTTTCGTTTTCGTTTTACTCGTGTTTTCCTCTTAAAAGACAGTTAAGAAAAAACATATCGAACGGTTTTGGTGTTGAGGACGTTAATAATTCTTGGCCGGACTAAAGAAAAAAACAAAAATAAATCTTCATTATACTGGATTACATTACGTACGGTGAATTATAGTGATATATATATATATATATATATATATATATATATATATATATATATATATATATATATATATATATATATATATATATATATATATATATGCTCTCCTCTCCTTCAACCTCATTTTATTATTAGGCTTTTTCTTCTGTAAATTTCTCTAGCGCTGCAATATTTTTCTTAGCAACTGATTAACTACATACAACCTCCTTTTATTTATTATAGTATCTAAAACGCTATTCTCTTCTTTCAACCTCCCTTTATTTATCAGGCTTCTTCCGTAAATTACTCTACCGCTGAAATATTTTTTCTTAGCAACTGGATGAACTACATACAATCTATTTTTATTTATTAGGCTTTTTTCTTCTACAAATTTCTCTAACGCTGTAATATTTTTTTTAGCAACTGATAAACAATCAAAACGCCCTCCTCTTCCGTAAACCTCCTTTTATTTATTGTGCTTCCTCTGTAAATTTCTCTACCTCACAAATATTTTTCTTAGCCACTGAACCAATTTTATATATATATATATATATATATATATATATATATATATATATATATATATATATATATATATATATATATATATATATATATATATATATATATATATATATATATATATATATATATAGACAAATATTTCAGCGGTAGAAAATTTACAGAAAAAAAGCCTAATATATAAAAGGAGGTTGTATATAGTTGATCCAGTTGCTAAGAAAAATGTTTCAGCGGTTGAAAAATTTACAGAAGAACCATAATAAATAAAGTGAGGTACATACTATTCCTGTATTTTTCCTTTTCTTTCCTTTTCGTGTTCGTTTTACTCGTGTTTTCCTCTAAAAATACAGTTAAGAAAAAACATATCGAACGGTTTTGGTGTTCAGGACGTTAATAATTCTTGGCAGGACTAATGATAAAAACAAAAATAAATCTTCATTATACTGGATTACATTACGTGCGGTGAATTAAAGTGATATATATATATATATATATATATATATATATATATATATATATATATATATATATATATATATATATATATATCTATATATATATATATATATATATATATATATATATATATATATATATATATATATATATATATATATATATATATATATATATATATTTATATTATATATATATATATATATATATAATATAAATATATATATATATATATATATATATATATATATATATATATATATATATATATATATATATATATATATAGATATATATATATATATATATATTATATATATATATATATATATATATATATATGCGAAAAAATACTTTAACTCAATAAAAGTTGATCCAGTTGCTAAGAAAAATATTTGAACGGTTGAGAAATTTACAGAAGAACCGTAAGAAATAAAGGGAGGTATATACTATTCCTGTATTTTTCCTTTTCTTTCCTTTTCGTTTTCGTTTTACTCGTGTTTTCCCTGTTAAAAGACAGTTAAGAAAAAAACATATCGAACGGTTTTGGTGTTGAGGACGTTAATAATTCTTAGCCGGACTAAAGAAAAAAACTAAAATAAATCTTCATTATACTGGATTGCATTACGTACGGTGAATTATAGTGATATATATATATATATATATATATATATATATATATATATATATATATATATATATATATATATATATATATATATATATGTATATATATATATATATATATATATATATATATATATATATATATATATATATATATATATATATATATATATATATATATATATATATATATATATATATATATATATATATATAGGCTTTTTCTTCTGTAAATTTCTCGCGCTGCAAATATTTTTCTTGGTTAACTGACTGATATATACAACCTCCTTTTATTTATTATAGTATCTAAAACGCTATTCTCTTCCTTCAACCTCCCTTTATTTATCAGGCTTCTTCCGTAAATTTCTCTACCGCTGAAATATTTTTTCTTAGCAACTGGATGAACTACATACAATCTACTTTTATTTATTAGTCTTTTTTCTTCTACAAATTTCTCTAACGCTGTAATATTTTTTTTAGCAACTGATAAACTATCTAAACGCCCTCCTCTTCCGTAAACCTCCTTTTATTTATTGTGCTTCCTCTGTAAATTTCTCTACCTCACAAATATTTTTCTTAGCCACTGAACCAATTATATATGTATATATATATATATATATATATATATATATATATATATATATCTATATATATATATATATATATATATATATATATATATAAAGACAAATATTTCAGCGGTAGAAAATTTACAGAAAAAAAGCCTAATATATAAAAGGAGGTTGTATATAGTTGATCCAGTTGCTAAGAAAAATGTTTCAGCGGTTGAAAAATTTACAGAAGAACCGTAATAAATAAAGGGAGGTACATACTATTCCTGTATTTTTCCTTTTCTTTCCTTTTCGTGTTCGTTTTACTCGTGTTTTCCTCTAAAAATACAGTTAAGAAAAAACATATCGAACGGTTTTGGTGTTCAGGACGTTAATAATTCTTGGCAGGACTAAAGATAAAAACAAAAATAAATCATCATTATACTGGATTACATTAACTGCGGTGAATTAAAGTGATACATATATATATATATATATATATATATATATATATATATATATATATATATATATATATATATATATATATATATATATATATATATATATATATATATATATATATATATATATATATATATATATATATATATATATATATATATATATATATATATATATGTATATATATATATATATATATATATATATATATATATATATATATATATATATATATATATATATATATATATATATTTTATAGATATATATATATATAAAGTTGATCCAGTTGCTAAGAAAAATATTTGAACGGTTGAGAAATTTACAGAAGAACCGTAATAAATAAAGGGAGGTATATACTATTCCTGTATTTTTCCTTTTCTTTCCTTTTCGTTTTCGTTTTACTCGTGTTTTCCCTGTTAAAAGACAGTGAAGAAAAAACATATCGAACGGTTTTGGTGTTCAGGACGTTAATAATTCTTGGCCGGACTAAAGAAAAAAACTAAAATAAATCTTCATTATACTGGATTGCATTACGTACGGTGAATTATATATATATATATATATATATATATATATATATATATATATATATATATATATATATATATATATATATATATATATATATATATATATACATATATATATATATATATATATATATATATATATATATATATATATATATATATATATATATATATATATATATATATATATATAGTTGATCCAGTTTCTGAGACAAATATTTCAGCGGTAGAAAATTTACAGAAAAAAAAGCCTAATCAATAAAAGGAGGTTGTATATAGTTGATCCAGTTGCTAAGAAAAATATTTGAACGGTTGAGAAATTTACAGAAGAACCGTAATAAATAAAGGGAGGTACATACTATTCCTGTATTTTTCCTTTTCTTTCCTTTTCGTTTTCGTTTTACTCGTGTTTTCCTCTTAAAAGACAGTTAAGAAAAAACATATCGAACGGTTTTGGTGTTGAGGACGTTAATAATTCTTGTCCGGACTAAAGAAAAAAACAAAAATAAATCTTCATTATACTGGATTACATTACGTACGGTGAATTATATATATATATATATATATATATATATATATATATATATATATATATATATATATATATATATATATATATATATATATATATATATATATATATATATATAGATATATTAACCTCATTTTATTATTAGGCTTTTTCTTCTGTAAATTTCTCTAGCGCTGCAATATTTTTCTTATCAACTGATTAACTATATACAACATCGTTTTATTTATTATAGTATCTAAAACGCTATTCTCTTTTTTCAACCTCCCTTTATTTATCAGGCTTCTTCCGTAAATTTCTCTACCGCTGAAATATTTTTTCTCAGCAACTGGATAAACTACATACAATCTACTTTTATTTTTAGGTTTTTTTCTACAAATTTCTCTAACGCTGTAATATTTTTTTAGCAACTGATAAACTATCTAAACGCCCTCCTCTTCGTAAACCTCCTTTTATTTATTGGCTTCCTCTGTAAATTCTCTACCTCACAAATATTTTTCTTAGCCACTGAACTTATATATATATATATATATATATATATATATATATATATATATATATATATATATATATATATATATATATATATATATATATATATATATATAGTTGATTTATTTTCTAAGACAAATATTTCAGCGGTTAAAAATTTACAGAAAAAAAAGCCTAATATATAAAAGGAGGTTGTATATAGTTTATCCAGTTGCTAAGAAAAATGTTTCAGCGGTTGAGAAATTTACAGAAGAACCGTAATAAATAAAGGGAGGTACATACTATTCCTGTATTTTTCCTTTTCTTTCCTTTTCGTGTTCGTTTTACTCGTGTTTTCCTCTTAAAAGACAGTTAAGAAAAAAACATATCGAACGGTTTTGGTGTTCAGGACGTTAATAATTCTTGGCCGTACTAAAGAAAAAAACAAAAATAAATCTTCATTATACTGGATTACATTACGTACGGTGAATTAAAGTGATATATATATATATATATATATATATATATATATATATATATATATATATATATATATATATATATATATATATATATATATATATATATATATATATATATATATATATATATATATATATATATATATATATATATATATATATATATATATATATATATATATATATATATATATATATATATATATATATATATATATATATATATATATATATATATATATATATATATATAAAAGCCTAATATATATATATATAGTTGTATATATATATATATAGTTGATCCAGCTGAAAATATTTGAATGGTTGAGAAATTTACAGAAGAACCGTAATAAATAAAGGAGGTACATACTATTCCTGTATTTTCCTTTTCTTTCCTTTTTTCTTTCGTTTTCGTTTTACTCGTGTTTTCCTCTTAAAAGACAGTTAAGAAAAACATATCGAACAGTTTTGGTGTTGAGGACGTTAATAATTCTTGTCCGGACTAAAAGAAAAACAAAATAAATCTTCATTATACTGGATTACGTACGTAGTGAATTATATATATATATATATATATATATATATATATATATATATATATATATATATATATATATATATATATATATATATATATATATATATATATATATATATATATATATATATATATATATATATATATATATATATATATATATATATATATATATATATATATATATATATATATATTTATTATTAGGCTTTTTCTTCTGTAAATTTCTCTAGCGCTGCAATATTTTTCTTATCAACTGATTAACTATATACAACATCCTTTTATTTATTATAGTATCTAAAACACTATTCTCTTTTTTCAACCTCCCTTTATTTATCAGGCTTCCGTAAATTTCTCTTCCGCTGAAATATTTTTTCTTAGCAACTGGATAAACTACATACAATCTACTTATATTTTTAGGCTTTTTCTTCTACAAATTTCTCTAACTGTGTAAGTTGTATTTTTTTAGCAACTGATAAACTATCTAAACGCCCTCCTCTTCCGTAAAGCTCATTTTATTTATTGTGACTCCTCTGTAAATTTCTCTACCTCACAAATATTTTTCTTAGCCACTGAACCAATTATATATATATATATATATATATATATATATATATATATATATATATATATATATATATATATATATATATATATATATATATATATATATATATATATATATATATATATATATATATATATATATATATATTGATTTATTTTCTAAGACAAATATTTCAGCAGTAGAAAATTTACTGAAAAAAGCCTAATATATAAAAGGAGGTTGTATATAGTTTATCCAGTTGCTAAGAAAATGTTTCAACAGTTGAAATTTACAGAAGAACTGTAATAAATAAAGGGAGGTACATACTATTCCTGTATTTTTCGTTTTCTTTCCTTTTTCGTGTTCGTTTTACTCGTGTTTTCCTCTTAAAGACAGTTAATAAAAGCATATCGAACGGTTTTGGTGTTCAGGACGTTAATAATTCTTGGCCGGACTAAAGAAAAACAAAAATAAATCTTCATTATACTGGATTACATTACATGGTGAATTAAAGTGATATATATATATATATATATATATATATATATATATATATATATATATATATATATATATATATATATATATATATATATATATATATATATATATATATATATATATATATATATATATATATATATATATATATATATATATATATATATATATATATATATATATATATATATATTTAGTTGGTCCAGTTTCTAAGACAAATATTTCAGCGGTAGAAAATTTACCGAAAAAAAAGCTTAATCAATAAAAGGAGGTTGTATATAGTTGATCCAGTTGCTAAGAAAAATATTTGAACGGTTGAGAAATTTACAGAAGAACCGTAATAAATAAAGGCTGGTATATACTATTCCTGTATTTTTCCTTTTCTTTCCTTTTCGTGTTCGTTTTACTCGTGTTTTCCTCTTAAAAGACAGTTAAGAAAAAACATATCGAACGGTTTTGGTGTTCAGGACGTTAATAATTCATGTCCGGACTAAAGAAAAAAACAAAAATAAATCTTCATTATACTGGATTACTTTACGTACGGTGAATTATAGTGATATATATATATATATATATATATAATATATATATATATATATATATATATATATATATATATATATATATATATATATATATATATATATATATATATATATATATATATATATATATATATATATATATATATATATATATATATATATATATATATATATATATATATATATGCTATCCTCTTCCTTCAACCTCATTTTATTAATCGGCTTTTTCTTCTGTAAATTTCTCTAGCGCTGCAATATTTTTCTTTGCAACTGATTAACTATATACAATCTCCTTTTATTTATTATAGTATCTAAAACGCTATTCTCTTCTTTCAATCTCCCTTTATTTATCATGCTTCTTCCGTAAATTTCTTTACCGCTGAAATATTTTTTCTTAGCAACTGGATGAACTACATACAATCTACTTTTATTTCTTAGGCTTTTTTCTTCTACAAATTTCTCTAACGCTGTAATATTTTTTATAGCAACTGATAAACTATCTAAACGCCCTCCTCTTCCGTAAACCTCCTTTTATTTATTGTGCTTCCTCTGTAAATTTCTCTACCTCACAAATATTTTTCTTAGCCACTGAACCAATTATATATATATATATATATATATATATATATATATATATATATATATATATATATATATATATATATATATATATATATATATATATATATATATATATATATATATATATATATATATATATATATATATATATATTTTCTAAGACAAATATTTCATAGAAAATTTACAGAAAAAACCTAATATATAAAATGAGGTTGTATATAGTTGATCAGTTGCTAAGAAAATGTTTAAGCAGTTGAGAAATTTACAGAAGAACCATAATAAATAAAGGGAGGTACATTCTATTCCTGTATTTTCCTTTTCTTTCCTTTTCGTGTTCGTTTTACTCGTGGTTTCCTCTTAAAAGACAGTTAAGAAAAACATATCGAACGGTTTTGGTGTTCAGGACGTTAATAATTCTTGGCCGGACTAAAGAAAAAACAAAAATAAATCTTCATTATACTGGATTACATTACGTGCGAATTAAGTGATATATATATATATATATATATATATATATATATATATATATATATATATATATATATATATATATATATATAAATTATGAAAATATATAATATATATATATATATATATATATATATATATATATATATATATATATATATATATATATATATATATATATATATATATATATATATATATATATATATATATATATATATATATATATATATATATATATATATATATATATATATATATATATATATATATATATATATATATATATATATATATATATATATATATATATATATATATATATATATATATATATATATATATATATATATATATATATATATATATATAGTTGATCCAGTCTCTAAGACAAATATTTCAGCGGTAGAAAATTTACAGAAAAAAAAGCCTAATCAATAAAAGGATGTTGTATATAGTTGATCCAGTTGCTAAGAAAAATATTTGAACGTTTGAGAAGTTTACAGAAGAACCGTAATAAATAAAGTGAGGTACATACTATTCCTGTATTTTTCCTTTTCTTTACTTTTCGTTGTCGTTTAACTCGTGTTTTCCTCTTAAAAGACAGTTAAGAAAAAACATATCGAACGGTTTTGGTGTTCAGGACGTTAATAATTCTTGGCCGGACTAAAGAAAAAACTAAAATAAATCTTCATTATACTGGATTCCATTACGTACGGTGAATTTTATATATATATATATATATAGATATATATATATATATATATATATATATATATATATATATATATATATATATATATATATATATATATTTCTAAGACAAATATTTCAGCTCTAGAAAATTTACAGAAAAAAAAGCCTAATATATAAAATGAGGTTGTATATAGTTGATCCAGTTGCTAAGAAAAATGTTTCAGCGGTTGAGAAATTTACAGAAGAACCGTAATAAATAAAGGCAGGTGCATACTATTCCTGTATTTTTCCTTTTCTTTCCTTTTCGTGTTCGTTTTACTCGTGTTTTCCTCTTAAAAGACAGTTAAGAAAAAACATATCGAACGGTTTTGGTGTTCAGGACGTTAATAATTATTGGCCGGACTAAAGAAAAAAACAAAAATAAATCTTCATTATACTGGATTACATTACGTACGGTGAATTAAAGTGATATATATATATATATATATATATATATATATATATATATATATATATATATATATATAGATATATATATATATATATATATATATATATATATATATATATATATATATATATATATATATATATATATATATATATATATATATATATATATATATATATATATATATATATATATATATATATATATATATATATATATATATATATATATATATATATATATATATATATATATATATATATATATATATATATATATATATATATATATATATATAAACATATAGTTGGTCCAGTTTCTAAGACAAATATTTCAGCGGTAGAAAATTTACAGAAAAAAAAGCTTAATCAATAAAAGGAGGTTGTATATAGTTGATCCAGTTGCTAGGAAAAATATTTGAACGGTTGAGAAATTTACAGAAGAACCGTAATAAATAAAGGGAGGTACATACTATTCCTGTATTTTTCCTTTTCTTTCCTTTTCGTTTTCGTTTTACTCGTGTTTTCCTCTTAAAAGACAGTTAAGAAAAAACATATCGAACGGTTTTGGTGTTCAGGACGTTAATAATTCTTGGCCGGACTAAAGAAAAAAACAAAAATAAATCATCATTATACTGGATTACATTACGTACGATGAATTATATATATATCTATATATAGATAGATATATAGATATATATATATATATATATATATATATATATATATATATATATATATATATATATATGTTTATTATTCGGCTTTTTCTTCTGTAAATTTCTCTAGCGCTGCAATATTTTTCTTAGCAACTGATTAACTATATACAACCTCCTTTTATTTATTATAGTATCTAAAACGGTATTCTCTTCTTTCAACGTCCATTTATTTATCAGGCTTCTTCCGTAAAATTCTCTACCGCTGAAATATTTTTTCCTAGCAACTATATGAACTACATACAATCTACTTCTATTTATTAGGCTTTTTTCTTCTACAAATTTCTCTAATGCTGTAATATTTTTTTTAGCAACTGATAAACTATCTAAACGCCCTCCTCTTCCGTAAACCTCCTTTTATTTATTGTGCCTCTGTAAATTTATCTACCTCACAAATATTTTTCTTAGCCAATGAACCAAATATATATATATATATATATATATATATATATATATATATATATATATATATATATATATATATATATATATATATATATATATATATATATATATATATATATATATATATATATATATATATATATATATATATATATATATATATATATATATATATATATATATATATATATATATATATATATATATATATATATATATATATATATATATATATATATATATAAAATATATCCAGTTTCTAAGAATCGTTTCAACGGTAGTCGTTTTACTCGTGTTTTCCTCTTAAAGACAGTTAAAAACATATCGAACAGTTTGGTTTTGGTGTTCAGGACGTTAATAATTCTTGGCCGGACTAAAGAAAGAAAATAAATAATCTTCATTATACTGGATTATATATATATATATATATATATATATATATATATATATATATATATATATATATATATATATATATATATATATATATATATATATATATATATATATATGCTATCCTCTTCCTTCAACCTCATTTTATTATTAGGCTTTTTCTTCTGTAAATTTCTCTAGCGCTGCAATATTTTTCTTAGCAACTGATTAACTATATACAACCTCCTTTTATTTATTATAGTATCTAAAACGCTATTCTCTCCTTTCAACTTCCCTTTATTTATAAGGCTTCTTCCGTAAATTTCTCTACCGCTGAAATATTTTTTCTTAGCAACTGGATAAACTACATACAATCTACTTTTATTTTTTAGGCTTTTTTCTTCTACAAATTTCTCTAACGCTGTAATATTTTTTTTAGCAACTGATAAACTATCTAAACGCCCTCCTCTTCCGTAAACCTCCTTTTATTTATTGTGCCTCCTCTGTAAATTTCTCTACCTCACAAATATTTTTCTTAGCCACTGAACCAATTATATATATATATATATATATATATATATATATATATATATATATATATATATATATATATATATATATATATATATATATATATATATATATATATATATATATATATATATATATATATATATATATATATATATATATATATATATATATATATATATATATATATATATCAGAAAATTACAGAAAAAGCTTTATATAAAAGAAGGTTGTATATAGTTGATCCAGTTGCTAAGAAAAATGTTTCAGTTGAGATATTTACAGAAGAACCGTAATAAATAAAGGGAGGTACATACTATTCCTATATTTTTCCTTTTCTTTTCCTTTTCGTTCGTTTTACTCGTGTTTTCCTCTTAAAGACAGTTAAGAAAAACATATCGAACGGTTTTGGTGTTCAGGACGTTAATAATTCTTGGCCGGACTAAAGAAAAAACAAAATAAATCTTCAGTACACTGGATTACATTACGTACGGTGATATATATATATATATATATATATATATATATATATATATATATATATATATATATATATATATATATATATATATATATATATATATATATATATATATATATATATATATATATATATATATATATATATATATATATATATATATATATATATATATATATATATATATATATATATATATATATATATATATATATATATATATATATATATATATATATATATATATATATATATATATATATATGCTATACTCTTCCTTCAACCTCATTTTATTATTAGGCTTTTTCTTCTGTAAATTTCTCTAGCGCTGCAATATTTTTCGTAGCAACTGATTAACTATATACAACCTCCTTTTATTTATTATAGTATCTAAAACGCTATTCTCTTCTTTCAACCTCCCTTTATTTATCAGGCTTCTTCCGTAAATTTCTCTACCGCTGAAATATTTTTTCTTAGCAACTGGATAAACTACATACAATCTACTTTTATTTATTAGGCTTTTTTCTTCTACAAATTTCTCTAACGCTGTAATATTTTTTTTTAGCAACTGATAAACTATCTAAACGCCCTCCTCTTCCGTAAACCTCCTTTTATTTATTGTGCTTCCTCTGTAAATTTCTCTACCTCACAAATATTTTTCTTAGCCACTGAAACAATTATATATATATATATATATATATATATATATATATATATATATATATATATATATATATATATATATATATATATATATATATATATATATATATAGAGTTGATCCATTTTCTAAGACAATTATTTCAGCGGTAGAAAATTTACAGAAAAAAAATCCTAATATATAAAAGGAGGTTGTATATAGTTGATCCAGTTGCTAAGAAAAATGTTTCAGCGGTTGAGAAATTTACAGAAGAACCGTAATAAATAAAGGGAGGTACATACTATTCCTGTATTTTTTCTTTTCTTTCCTTTTCGTGTTCGTTTTACTCGTGTTTTCCTCTTAAAAGACAGTTAAGAAAAAAACATATCGAACGGTTTTGGTGTTGAGGACGTTAATAATTCTTGGCCGGACTAAAGAAAAAAACAAAAATAAATTTTCATTATACTGGATTACATTACGTACGGTGATTAAAGTGATATATATATATATATATATATATATATATATATATATATATATATATATATATATATATATATATATATATATATATATATATATATATATATATATATATATATTTATATATATATATATATATATATATATATATATATATATATATATATATATATATATATATATATATATATATATATATATATATATATATATATATATATATATAGTTGATCCATTTTCTAAGACAAATATTTCAGCGGTAGAAAATTTACAGAAAAAAAGCCTAATCAATTAAAGGAGGTTGTATATAGTTGATCCAGTTGCTAAGAAAAATATTTGAACGGTTGAGAAATTTACAGAAGAACCGTAATAAATAAAGGGAGGTACATACTATTCCTGTATTTTTCCTTTTCTTTCCTTTTCGTTTTCGTTTTACTCGTGTTTTCCTCTTAAAAGACAGTTAAGAAAAAACATATCGAACGGTTTTGGTGTTCAGGACGTTAATAAATCTTGGCCGGACTAAAGAAAAAAACAAAAATAAATCTTCATTATACTGGATTACATTACGTACGTATATATATATATATATATATATATATATATATATATATATATATATATATATATATATATATATATATATATATATATATATATATATATATATATATATATATATATATATATATATGCTATCCTCTTCCTTCAACCTCATTTTATTATTAGGCTTTTTCTTCTGTAAATTTCTCTAGCGCTGCAATATTTTTCTTTCCAACTGATTAACTATATACAACCTTTTATTTATTATAATATCTAAAACGCTATTCTCTTCTTTCAACCTCCCTTTATTTATCAGGCTTCTTCCGTAAATTTCTCTACCGCTGAAATATTTTTTCTTAGCAACTGGATATACTACATACAATCTACTTCTATTTATTAAGCTTTTTTCTTCTGCAAATTTCTCTAACGCTGTAATATTTTTTTTAGCAACTGATTAACTATCTAAACGCCCTCCTCTTCCGTAATCCTCCTTTTATTTATTGTGCTTCCTCTGTAAATTTCTGTACCTCACAAATATATTTATATATATATATATATAGATATATATATATATATATATATATATATATATATATATATATATATATATATATATATATATATATATATATAGTTGATCCATTTTCTAAGACAAATATTTCAGCGGTAGAAAATTTACAGAAAAAAAAGCCTAATATATAAAAGGAGGTTGTATATAGTTGATCCAGTTGCTAAGAAAAATGTTTCAGCGGTTGAGAAATTTACAGAAGAACCGTAATAAATAAAGGGAGGTACATACTATTCCTGTATTTTTCCTTTTCTTTCCTTTTCGTGTTCGTTTTACTCGTGTTTTCCTCTTAAAAGACAGTTAAGAAAAAACATATCGAACGGTTTTGGTGTTCAGGACGTTAATAATTCTTGGCCGGACTAAAGAAAAAAACAAAAATAAATCTTCATTATACTGGATTACATTACGTACGGTGAATTAAAGTGATATATATATATATATATATATATATATATATATATATATATATATATATATATATATATATATATATATATATATATATATATATATTTATATATATATATATATATATATATATATATATATATATATATATATATATATATATATATATATATATATATATATATATATATATATATATATATATATATATATATATATATATATATATATATATATATATATATATATATATATATATATATATATATATATATATATATATATATACACGCTATCCTCTTCCTTTAAAAAGAAGATAATGTGTTCCTTGAAACTGTCTTGCCGTGGAAAAAATAGCGTTCCTCAGGGATGGGCAAGATTTTTTCCCCATATCTCGCGTCGCTTTTTCTACGTATATGCTTTGAATTATGTATGAAAGGGCCGCGTATATAGTGAGGCGAAAGTCTTAAAACGTATCTTTTGTCGGTGAATAGGTTGGAGTAAATTTAAGAGCCAATCTGCTCCTAAAAATGACTTTCTACTCTTGATCTGAAGGAACGGAAAAAAAGTTAGCAGCAGGATGAATTAGGATTGATAGCCGATGATGAAAAAATGATAAAGGGATTATAATACGACGGCGTGAAAGTCTTCTGGTAAAGTTGTGTACGACTTCTTTAAAGAATGAAAAGATAATATTTGCTGCGTACTTTGAACTGAGACGAAAGTGAAGGTAAGCGATTGTTCATAGTCGTATTATTGACAAACTCTTCTGTCATTTTTAGATGGTGGTAGAATAAAGCCTTTCTGAAGATATTAGTGGACGTAAACACACATCCACACGCAAACACATATACGCACGCACACACAGAATCCCCCTCCCTTCCCTCTCACCCACGCATAACCTCTCCCTTCCTCCCTCACAGACACTCAATGACTCAGGAAGATACACATGTCGGGGCAGTAATAAGCTCGATCTTGTTATCCCTTCCTAAGATGATTACGTTTGGCTTCCCCTCCGCGACCCTTCTTGGAGAGGCTGAGGTGCGGCCCCGATGAGCGACTCCATATAACCTCAAGAGCCAGCAGCTTCCTCCTCGCCAGCTCTTGCTAATGAGTTCCTCCGATCACTCGACACCATCACTGATTGGCTAGGCTCATTAATTGGGCGCTGAAGGATCGTTTGGGTTTATCTTTTGGTTTATTGATGTATGTGTTCTGTTTTCATTTGATATGTAAAGTCAGTGTTGCACGAAAACGAATATAGGTCACAGGGATAACTTAGATAATATATAGTGATTTTTTTACACTTTCTTTGGCCACTTGCATAACTTTAATTAATAGAGATAGAGTTTATAATTAAGTAATTAATAGTTTTGAAATACTCTCGATTACAACTTATTTTCCTCCTCACTCCGTATAAAAAACTAATGAACATTTTTCGTACAGTGTAATTGAAAGGATGTCCAAGATATTTAAAACTCTGAAACTCTCCTCAGATTAAGATATATTTCTCCTCCACGCATTATGTAAACCAAACTAAGCCTTTCGTATAGCCAAACAATACTTCAGACATCTAAAACATTGACACTCGCCTCACATTACAATTTAGTTTCCCTACATATCATAACAAGTAAGATAATGTGGCTAATACAAGGTTTCCCAGCGGCCGTGAAACCAGTACGGCGCGCGTCCCTCAGAAAACACTGGGGTTCGTGTCAAACGCTGCCAGGTTTAATATGTTACAAGTCAGATTACATTTTCCTCGGCGGTCTATTGCGATCCCGTGTCGTGAGGACGGGCAGGAGGACGTCCATACCCTCGCTAAGGTATCTGTGTGAGCTGAGGCGTTGGGGTGCGACTGTGTGGTGTATGGGTGTACGGTACATTGGAAGGTCACTGTGGGTATACTACGTTAAGTGTCTATGGATGATGTGATTTGTAGGTTAATAAGGGTTGATGAGTATGTCGTGTGTGTGGGTGGGTGTACGTGGTTACCTTTCACAGATTAGAAACCCACGCACATGCACACTTTCTTTGACTGTCTTTGTACGGCTGTTTTTGTATGGGATTCGTTGTTTTTTCCGTCTTCTTTTTTGCTATTGGTCTCCTTTGTATGTATGCTTGTGTGTGTGTGTGTGTACGTATAGTGTGTGGGTGTACGTGGTTAGGTTCACATATCAGACACACACCCACACACACACAACGTGCGCCTTTCTTTGCCTGTCTTTCTCATTCTATTTCAAGTTGTTTATATTCGTATCCTTCGCCTGCTTTCTTTCTGTTGTACATCATGTCTTGTGTGTTCGTTCTTTAATACTTTCTGTGGTTTTCTGTTCGTCTACTCTCTCTCTCTCTCTCTCTCTCTCTCTCTCTCTCTCTCTCTCTCTCTCTCTCTCTCTCTCTCTCTCTCTCCCCCCCCCCCACCCTCCCCTTGTCTGTCTTTCCCAATCTATCTTTTTATTTGTAGTTCACTGTTTTCTTCCCCTTCTGTCTTTTTATTGGCACCGTGTTCGTCATTTAATCTTTTCTGCTTGTCTATCTTCTGTGTATCTGTCTGTCTCTCAGTGTCCAGGGTCACTTTATGTAGAATTATGTAATATTTTCTGTTGCAATTTTCTTCTCCATCCTTTTTCTGTAGGACTTTTTACTCCGCCATCCTTTGAAAGTCCAGAAAAACCCGGGGAATTATTAGAGAAAGTGCCGCTCCATACGTGTTCAGAGGTAGTAGTCTCCTTTCTTGTCCGCCCTTGACCCTTTACCCTATTTCCTACGTTTTTTTTAAGCTAAGGTACATGTTGCTCTTTTACTGTTTTGCCATTGACACCCTTCATTTTTTCTTCTTCCTTCCTTCCTTCCTTGTTTCTCCCTTTTTTTTTTTTGCCGACGCTTCTTTTAGAAAATCCTCAAATCTTTTTCTCACGTTTTTTTTAAGCTAAGGTACATATTGCTCTTATTTTGTTTTGCTCTTGACATCCTTCCTTCTTTTTACTTCTCCCTTTGTTTTTTGTTTTTCACTTTGGCAACGTGTCTTCTCTTTTAACAAATCTTTCCCTTTATTGTTTTATTTCTTTACTCACCTGACTTTTCTTCAAACACATTTCTTCCTCCCTTGCTTCCCTTTTTGCTAAAGCGTCTTTTCTTCAAACAAATTCCATCTTTCCTTTCTTTTCAATTCCCAACCGCCTCTTTTCTTCAAACAAATTCCTTCATCTTTTGCTTTCCTTTTTGCTAGCACGTCTTTTATTCTGACATACTCGGTCTTTTTCTTTCCTTGTGCTAGTTCGTCTTCATACAAACCTCTCCCCCCTTTGCTTTCCTCACTGCTAACGCCACTTCTCTCCTTCCTCTCCTTCCTCTCTTGCTTTCCTTTCTGTCAACACGTGTTTTCTCCAACACATTCGCTCTTTTTCATTCCTTGTGCTAGTTCGTCTTCATACAAAACTCTCCCCCCTTGCTTTCCTCTCTGCTAACACGTCTTTTCCTCAAACATATTTCTTCTTTCTCTGTCCTTTTTGCTAGCTCGTCTTCATACAGAACTCTCCCCCCCTTGCCTTCCTTTCTGCTAACGCCTCTTCATACAAACATCTTCTTCCATTGTTTTCCTTTCTGATTTCTTCTTCTCCTGCTTTTCCTTTCTGCTAACACGTCCTTTCTTCAAACAAATATTCAAGTCGTACGTTTCGTTGTTTTTCTCGAGCCCTCAGCCGCCGTCCTTCCCTCCCCTCCCCTCTCCTCTCCCCTCCAACATCACCGACGTTTCTCCCGTGTTGCTGCTCCGTGCTCTCCTTGTTTATTCCTTCCCCGCCCTGATTCACGGCTTTTTCAAGGGTTTCCTGCGTTTTTTTCGTTTTTTTTTGTGACCTTGAGCGTTCCTGCTTGCTTGCCGTTTTTCCCTTTCGGCAAGCACGAGTTTCTGTGTTGTATGGTGTAGTGAATTTTTGTTAAGTGATATTTCTTTTGGTGTTTGTGTTCTTGCGTGTTCCTTTTTTCTACTTTTTTTTGTATTTGTAATCTTTTGTGTTCTTTCTCACCGCCTTTTTCTTATTTTCGCAAGCATCAGTTTGCTATATTGCGCACCGAATTTTCTTTTTTGTTTTCATATTTTTGGTGAAGGAGAAGGAATACGAGAAAGAGGAAAATAGAAAATATGGAAGCTAAAAAAATAAAGGAAATCAATTGAGCAAAGGAAAAAGCGTGAAAAGAAAAACAAAGGGAAAAGTGAAGGCATGAGTAGGAGAAACTATTAATAGACGACAAAGGAAAACAAAGTAAGGCGGATGTGTGGATTTTTTTTTTAATCAAGTTTTGCAATTTCGCACCATTTTCCCTTTTTTTTCAATACTCATATTTTTATTATATTTTTCACAACCACAAAAATTATAAATATATATTACGTTCTACACTTCCCATATTTTTTTTCTCGTATATAAAAATGATCTGGCACGGTATAGTTTGTGTGCATCTGTGGACTGCGATAGACTGAAATATTTGCTGTTTTCCTTTTCTTTTTTAAAACACTCCCTTTCCTCCTCATCCCTCAATTTTTATTCCCCAATTATGCTTCATATCTTACATTGTATTCGCCATATTTTTACCTTTTTCCCGTCTTCACTTTTACTTCTCCAGCATCCTTTTCCTCTCTCTCCTCTTCTTTATATCACTCCTTTCTCCTCCTCATAGTTCGATTTTTATTCCACTTTTATCCTTCATTTCTTTGTATTCGCCATATTTTCACCTTTTTCTCACCCTCGCTTTTCCTCTCGCAGCATCCGTTCTCTCGCTCACCGGATGCCCTTTGTCAGCATCATGCCCTCCCTCGACGTCTCCTTCTAGATTGTAACTCTCCGGCATTTGCACTTCAGAATAACACACGCTACCCGTCCGTCATGTGTTTTCTGGCTGTGTCGTCCCATACATTACTTTCTTGGGAAGGGAAGGGTGGAGAAGCTGGTGTATGCGTGTGTGTGTTTGCTTGTGTGTGGATGTGAAAGGGTGCGTGATCAGTATAGCGTAAATAGTGACCTTAGACAAAATAAATTACGGTATTCCTGAGTGATGAACGTAATTAAGTTAAGCCTTTTAGCTCTCTCCTCTCCATCCGTCTGCTCCTCCTCCTCCTCCTCCTCCTCCTCTTCAACCAAACTCCAGTCCTTAAAAAATGGCTCAAGATTGCATCCTCCTATCTCTCTTGTATCCCTTAAAATTGACAAAGTTCCTCCCTTCCTGAAAATTGGCTCAAGATTGCTCCTTCCCTCGTACCCTCGACCCCTCCGTTCACCTCCCCTCCCTCGCTGAGACCCTCCCTTCGTTCGCTAAATAAGAGTCCTTTACAAAGACACACTCAGGCGGAAGGCAACGTCGAGACAATATCCGCATGTGTCATCTCAGAGGAAGACTGAGAGACGAGACGTGGCGGGGCGAGTGTTGGGTAAAGTGTCCTTCTGAAGTGGTGGTGATGGTGGCTGCTGCGAGAGTCAAGTTGTTATTGGTTGCGCTGCTTTCCCTTCCTCTCTTATTACTGTCTCGTGTGGCTTCGTGCTCTATTGGACAAGAGGCGCTGTCCTAGTGTGTGAATGGGGCGGCCGTGGTGGTGGTGGTATTGGTGGTTTATTGCGGTGATGGCTTTGATGATCAACATGTTATTGGTTATCTTGCTTTCGTGTTCTCTCGTATTGTTAGTTTGGGTTCGATGAGTGCCCACAGAGGCTGCAAGAAGGATGGCACCTGGCAACGTCGCCCTCCTTTGACAGAAAACACTCTTGAATCCAATTAAGTGTGACGTCTTTTTCCGCAATGGGTGACTTCAGTTTTAGGAATACTGTCGTCGTCTAATGAAGTGTTGAGTTTTTCTTCGGGTAAAAGGAGAATTAAGTATGAAAGGACAGCATATAATGACACGAAAGCCTTAAAACATTCATTCTTGCTGTCACTAGGTTGGAATAAAGTTAATAGCCACATGCAAACACACTCAACGACCGACTAAGAGAATATGCACGTCAGGGCAGTATTAAGCTCGATCATGCAGTCCTCTCTTTAAATGATTCAGTTGCTAATATACGTTTTTGTCCCTAAGCGATGAGTCTCAGGCCACATGTGTAGACGCCTTGCCTTCAGCTGCAGTAGGTCGTGCAGTGAGTGAAGGCCCGCCCACTAAATCTCCCATCTTACTATCGAGTCCATGGCAATCCCTTCAATATCCGACTTACGCTGATGAATTTCCCGTGTCGTCTGTCTCCATTCGTCTTGTGGTGTCTTTTGCGATATGTATCTCCGTGGAATTATGATATATTGCTGCTGCAGTGGTAATGGAAGTAGTTGTAGTAGTAGTAGTAGTAGTAGTAGTAGAAGTAGAAAAATAGGCTCGTAGGAATAAGAAAAATATACTTGACTTTATTGTGGCATGAATTATTGTGCTAGGATAAACATAAGTAAGGTGCATCGCTAAACTAGTTACTGTAATCACACTCTCGAACTGGAAATTATAGAGGAAATGAAGAAGAACTGGCCCAGAGAATTATTTGCTTATACTGTATTGAAAGTGCTCCAAATTTTTCGTTCTCGCCAGTTGTTGAGTTGAAAGCAGTCACATTCACAACCGGATCTTATACAAATGTCTCCTTATCAGGGAATTCGCTTACTTACGAGGGAAGACAAGTTGCTCTCCATTACATTTGCCAAGAAGAAAGTTTGATAATGCGTAAAGTTTTGCATTCTTAAAACAAAACTTTTCCCTAAATGTAAAGACGTAGAGGACAAATGATGGATTGGGTGAAACATGGGATGGGGATATGCACTGGTTTAATCATATACGGGGTTATATTCATGATTATTCCGAGATATTAGCATTAAATAGTAATAAATTAACTCTCTCTCTCTCTCTCTCTCTCTCTCTCTCTCTCTCTCTCTCTCTCTCTCTCTCTCTCTCTCTCTCTCTCTCTCTCTCTCTCTCTCTCTCTCTCTCTCTCTCTCTCTTCACTAATAAGACAGGCGAATAAGCCACAGTGCTCCATTCAACTGATGTGCGTGTGATAGGTGACGTGCCTCATCTCCCTTCCCTTTCCCTCCTCCATCGTTTTCTCCTTCCCCTCCTTTCTCTTCTTCCTTGCCTGCTACCTCATTCCATTCCCATATATCCTTTTCCTTTGCGTGTTTCCTTTCTACCCATTCCTCTCCTCTCCCTTCCTAACCTGTCACACGTTCCCATCCCTTTCTGCTCCCATCCTCCGCCTTGCTGTCGCTGTCACTGGTCGTTGCCGTCGTCTCGTGTTTTCTCGTTCTTCTGACTGACGTGAGGCAATGGAGGGAAGCGTCGCGAAGGAGAAACACGACTCTAGGAAACCAGTATATTACCCGTGTTGTCAGTCTGCAGTCACTAGCACCCTTCTCGACCCACCCACCCATCCCCACACGAACACAACGAGAGGGTCAAAGAGGCTCTATCAGGGTTAAGGAATGGAAAGGCAGCTGGAGTCCGTAACATCAGGGCGGTTATGCTCAGTTGGGATTCAGAATACCTATATATAAGGACCAGAAGAAACCGTGTGTCAGAGAGTTGAATATAATCATGACAGCATTCAATTATGTACACAAAGGAAGTCTAGAATTGGAATACAGATTAAATACAGAATAAATAGTTCGGTTGGTTACAGAACACATATATAGAATGACCAGAAGCAACCGTGTATCAGAGAACTAGATTTAATTATGACAACATTCAATTATATACACAAAGGAAGGCAAGAATAGGACTAGAGAATAGAGAGGCAGGCCAGAAGCTCCCGCGCGGATGAGAGAGAGATATTGGAGACGGACACCCGGTTAATTAGAGGAAGGGTGTTGACAGGACGAGCAGCCTTTGAGTTGACCTTGTTTAATTGTCTTGTCTGGGAGGATCTCTGCACGCGAGGGGTTCAAGTAGCGTTTGTTGGGAAGTCGCCAGTGGGTGATTACTAAAAGAACAAATATATATAATAGTTAACCGGATGCGAGGGCTGTGAATAAGCGCACGAAGGGTTGAAGGAGCAGTTGCCTTTTAGTGGGCGGAGGATGAATAAGAAACAAAGATGAATAGCAAATCTAGGTGCTTGTCCATAGTGAAAAGTACCCGCATGCGAGATTTGTGTTTAAAGAAAAGAATAACTAATGAAAACTAATAAAAAATAATAATAACAGGTTTATAACAATTGGAGAAGCTCGTTTATAGTGAAGTTAACAACATGCAAGAGTCGTGATTAAAAAAGACTAACTGAAGCGTATTAAAACCACTGCACGGACTTGATAGATATACTCATTAGTTTACATCGCAGTTGGTTTCAATACCTTATTATCCCTGACATTCAGAAATCGGTACCAAACGCACAATAGCTTTCACGGTAACACACTCTCTTCTATTCCTCGAACCACATAGCGACAAGACTCTTTGCAATCTGTTCACTGACATGTTGAAATCCGTCTCAAACACACACATCTTTCACGACAACACTCCTCGCTTCCTTTCCCAGACATACAGAATATAGAACTCAATGAAGATGTGAACTAAAACATCAAGACACGCGACCTAGCTTATCCGCACGGAAGAGAATCGCCACCAGTCTTTGAGGAACGTAAAATGCACTAATTAGCGTATATAAAGAGCTCTCTCCTCGTCGCATTATATCGGCGGGGCGCAAACACTTACCTCAGACGGACACTATTGATCATGACGCCACCTTTTGCCATTTCTAGCAATTATTCGGTGGCAAAATAACACCACTGAAAAGAAACTTAGACTCTTCACCTCGGCCATGCACAAACAACAGCTTCCGTAACACTCCATGCCTCATTTCCTTGGCTCACTATTGGCTAAGAAACAATATAATACCGTCACTATGATCTGTTTAAATAGATAGATAGATAGATAGATAGATAGATAGAGACAGATCCATAGACCGAGATAGGAGTAAGAAAGCTATGGTGGGAAATATCCAATGTTAGTGAGATCTTACATGTCACCTCCGTAGAATTTCTTTATAGCAGTGCGGGGTTATTTTAAAGGATATAGATGGATAGATAGATAGATATACAGAGAGTGAGATAAATAGATAGATAGATAGATAGATAAATAGAGAGAAAATATGATGACAGACTGTTTTTTGGAGTGGGCGAGACAGTGCATTGACAAGACGAAGCTCCCGAGGCACCGTATCTTTTTGACCTCCTTCCAGCTTTTTACCGCTGTACCCCGCTGCACCCTCCCTCAGCTCCCTGATACACGTCTTGGCGCTTACACTTTTCTCAACGCCTACAGTGTTGTTTCCGATGCGTCTAAGATCATTAATTTTTCCTTCACTTTGACTCGCTTTCCCCAAACCATCTCTAAATACCTGCTCTGGAGTTTTTCTTTTCTCCCTCCTTTTCTCTTATCTTCTCCCCAAACTATTTATGTTATGTCCTGATTTTTCCCATTATTTCTCTTCTTTTCCTTTACCATCTATAATATTTTGTCTCTTTCCCTATTCTCCTTCCTTTTATTCTAAGCTTCTCCGAAAACCATCTTCAGCACCTCTTGCATTTTTTTCCCTTTATTCCTCATCTATACTCCTACCGTCTCCTGTATGTCTGCTCTTTCCCTTTTCTCTCTCTCATTTTTCTCTTTACTTCTCCCCAAAAGTCTTCAGAACCTCTTGTATTTCTCATTTTCAACCACATCTTTTCCATAACTATTTCCAATACCTTTGTCTTTTTTCTCCCTTCTCATTTCTCCTTTCCTTAACGCCCTCTTCACTACCTCTAACACCCTCATCCCTACCTCAAATGTTCCTCGCTGCTTCCCCTTCCTTTCCTCTCACCTTCAACCAAGTACTGCAGACTTCCAGCAATCGAAGGCTATTTAAGGAGAAGCATCCGTGTATTCCAATCTAGTTATTGGATGCCCGAAAGACGTAAAAGGAATATTAATAGAAATATAAGGAGGAAGAAGAACCGAAAGTAGACGGCACGGTAAGAAAGTGAGGTTTGAAGTGCCAATATTCGAGGAGTGAGTGTTTTGGGTTCAGTTCATTATGGGCAAGGGATTCAATATACCTCAATATTACTCTGGTCACGCTCAGACGTACACAGTATAGTCGTATTATTAACTCTTTAGTTTTCACGCCAGCCACATTATTACTCTGGTTTCTTCAAAGTTCATGGTCAGAAGTAAACTGTATAGACTTATTAGTAACCCCTTTTACTAGCCCGGGTTCGATTCCCGGGCGGAGTGGAAAAATTTGGGCGGCTTTTCCGATACCCTACGCCCCTGTCCACCCAGCAGTGAATGGGTACCAGGTATTAATCGGGGTTTGTGTCCCGTCTCCTGGGATCTGTTCCCTTCTCCTATAATTCCTTCCCCTTCTGTCTCTCTCCGGCATATGACCACAGATGTTGCGCCGACTAAACCAAACTCTCCAACCCTTTTACTCTTGCACCCCAACCACTTCGGTCTCTTCTTACCGTCTCTGCTTTACCTCGATCTCAAGAATTTTGTTGAAAGTTTTATCTTATGAGTTTTTGGACCCATAACTTTTTTAGAATCAAATTTTCGTCCTCTTGGGATTTCGATTAAAACCGCTCTCTTACTCTGAAACGCTGTCAAATAAAATAATGGAAACGTTTTATATGATTCAACAGCGACCATATAGGCAGTAACTTCTATATTGGCACTAACTTGATAACTAGATTTAGATAAAAAGTCGAAACATTCCCAATACAGAGAACGCCATAATATTAACATGATCAATTATTCTTTGTCACATGGAAGTAATTAAATAGACGACTGATTTTGTTAAAGCCATAAAGAAAAAGATATAAGGAAAGTCATTGTCACATTGCATATAAATTAACTCCCCTCTCTCCACACATGCACACACACACACACACACACACACACACACACACACACACACACACACACACACACACACACACACACACACACACAGCGGTCAAGGCCATCTCACAGTTTTCCCCCTTCCTTTGTGTGTTGAGACAAAAGAGACATCGAAAAGGCTCCTTCGGGTGTTGGATAAGGCTTCAAGATGTTGCCGGAAGCTGGTTTTCTTCGCCTAAGACTAAACGTGATGCTGGCGATGTGACTTTGTTCGGCGCCGCTTTCCCTTCCTTTTCCTTCCGTGTGGGTCTGTGTTAAGGAGCCACTGGGAACGTCGTAGTGATTTAAATAGTTGACTTACAAACAACTGCTGCTTGATGCTGGCGATGTGGATCTGTTCGACGCCGCTTTCCTTTCCCTTCCCTTCCCTTTCCCTTCGTGTGGGTCGGTGTTAGGGAGCTGCTGTTAATTTGGTGTTTTAAATGGTAACCGCGTCCTTACTAACTTACAAACAACATCTGCTTTTTACCGTCTTAGACTAAGCGTGATGCTGACGATGTGATTTTGTTCCTCGCCACTTAGAGAGTTGCACCACTTCGATTCCCTTTCACTTGGGTCTTTGTTAAGGAGTCACTGTTAACTTTGTAAATGGTCAAACTTTAAGTGGTTGCCTTCTACTTACTAAACTTTTAATGTTCTCCTTGGTGTTAGTCGGTCAGTAGGTACGTGGGGAAGTTTGCAAAGGTTAGTCAGTCCGGGTTACTTAATGTCTCAGTCACTGCCACATTTCAACGTAAAGGAATTCCTGCCTCGTTTCCTTAATTGATAATCTTCATGTAGAGTGGACGCTGGGAGTGAATGAGGACGCTGAGATCTTATAGTAAGTAGACAGGCAGGGGAAGAGGAGAGGAAGATCTACGTCCAGAATCTAACTTATTATCCAGTGATGCATTAGTGTGAGCGGAGGCATGGGTGTATACATTTAATTTTGGCTCTACCGGGCTGCTGCTGCGCCCTGAGTGACATGTGCTCCTTTGGCTGCGAGGGAAAGGCTGGAACGAGAAATTCATGATCGCTCTTTTGTGATGTAAATCTGGCAAGGGAAGAGGAAAAAGCATGAGGAATGTGGGGGCGGGAAGGGAAGGTGAGTGACTGATGGTGAGCGAGAGAGAGAGAGAGAGAGAGAGAGAGAGAGAGAGAGAGAGAGATGAATGTGGAAATTGGCTATCCTGTTCCTATTCGAAGAAACAGCGCTCTATATAACTGTCTATCCATCTCTCTAGCCATCAATCACTCTCTCTCTTTCTGTGTGTGTGTGTGTGTGTGTGTGTGTGTGTGTGTGTGTGTGTGTGTGTGTGTGTATGTGTGTGAGGTTAGTGAGGAAGGCACAGAACAGAGAGTGAGAGGAGAACAGAGAAGGAGGGAGGGAAGGAAGGGTGTGAATGGGGGTCACGCTTAGTAAGAGGGGCACATAACACAGAAAGGGGAAAACAGAGAAAGAAAGGAAGAGGTGAAGGTTAGGGGTGTCAGGGTTAGTAAAAGAAGCATAGAACAGAGAGGGGAAAGAACAGAGAGGAAGGAATGGGGCACAAAACAGAGAGGGAGAAAGGGAAAAGGAAGGTTATGAGTATCAGGGTTAGTAAGAGAGGCATAGAGCAGAGAGGGGGAACACAGAGAGGAAGGGAGGAGGGCACATAACAGAGAGAGAGAAAGGGAAAGGGAAGGTTAGGAGTGTCAAGGTTAGTAAAAGATGCATAGAGCAGAGAGGGGGAACACAGAGAGGAAGGAAGGAGGGCACAGAACAGAGAGAGAGAGAGAGGGGAGAACAGAGAGGGAGGGAGGGACAGAGGGGTAAGCTGGGGTGAGGGTGTGGTCTATGTCACCCGGAAAGATAACAGCTGGACACACTGCGGAGATTTATCATGACGGGCATTGTTTCTGGTTCCCTTCCCGAGCCTCCCCGCTGTAAATCATGTCCCCTTAATGGCTGTCTTGACTCCCTGGGCTGGTGGGCGAGTGGGCGCCTTGCCTTGCCTTGCCTTGCCTTGCCTTTCTACTACTACTACTACTACTACTACCACCGTTTATATTATTACTACCACTACTACTAATACTACCCATGATCAGACCTAGCCACGAGTTCCCTCTGTGAAGTATTCGTGTATATAATAGTTTCATTTTTTTCATCTCTAGCGCTTAATGTTGTCACTATGGTTGCCTGGTTTGCCTATTCTCATTCCTGCCCGGCGTTATCCTGTCTTTGGTTAGTCTAGTATTGTCTCTTCTCTCTCGTGTTTGCCTCCGTCACACACGTACACCCACACTCACACACCCACGCACACACCGTCTGTCATCGTTTGCGTGTGTGGGGGAGTCACGGGTTCGGGTGCAGTGTGGGAGAATTGCTTGGGATCGGGAGACAAGTTCAAGGTCGCTATTTGATCCCACCGCTTAGCACCTTAATCCTCCTCTTTCCCGCCGGATCCTCCATTTGGTGGGGGATTTCCGGTTCTAGGGTTGCAGCTCACCCCCTCCCCCACCCTTCTCCCCTCCCCCTCCGCCCCCCCTTTGCCTCGCTGCAGCCGCTGATCAAGGTGACGCAAGGAAAAAATGTTCAATGCTCATTTTTTGTTATTCATCCACTTGACGCTTCGTTTTTTTTAAGCTCGGTAGAAAACATATGCTTTTTTGTTTTCTTTGAAGTCTGGTGAGGTTTTTATGGTTTATTTTTTGTTTGTGTGTTTTTTAATCAGTTTGTGTGTACGTGCGTGTGTATATGAGTAGCTTAAACCTGTGCGAGTACCTCATGCGTCTCATATCACCTTTTGGAGCATAGGAATGGGAATATCAATGCCAACAGTGGTAAAAATAGAACACTTATGTACTGGGACGCATCGTGAACAATTTCCAGTAGCTTGGGAGAACTGTGTGTGTGCGTGTGTGTATGTGCGTGTGTGGGTTGGTGGGTCCGTGGGTGCGGATGTACGTGTGTGTGTGTGTGTGTGTGTGTATGTTTGCGTGTGGGGGAGGGTGTTGGTGTGGATGGATTTGGGTGGCTGTGGGAACTGGTGTGGGTAGGTGTGGGTATGAGTGAGTGTGAGGAGGTGGATTGAGAGGTGTGGGTAGTGTGTGTGTGTGGGTGGTATTGTGTGGGCACGGGCGTCTCATATCACCTTTTTGGAGCATAGGAAGGGGAATACCAATGCCAACAGTGGTAAAAATAGAACACTTATCTGCTGGGACGCATCGTGAACAATTTCCAGTAGCCAAGAGCTGCAGCAGGAGGGAGTCTGGCGAGAGGGTGAACGGGGGAGCGAGTCGGCGGACCAGAGCGCTGCAGGTTATGTTAGTTCACCAATAACGAACCGACGAGATTGAACAGCAAGTCAAATATGAGGAGAATTTTTTATTTGGAAGCAGCATTCATCCTGGAGGGAGCCAAGGAGGGTAATTCGAGGCGATTCCGGGAGAAAAGAATATGAGAGGACAGAGAAAGGAAGAAGAATCGTATTAGTTGAAAATACGTAAAGAAATGTGGAGAGCCTGGCTGTGTGGGTCGTGCCTCTTCCTGAGATCGGCGAATTATATTGGCTGAGCGTCCCGAGCATGGATTTGTATGATGCTACGAGACACAGCGGGTGGGAGGGAGGAAAAACAGGGAACTTCATAAGGGAAAAAGCATGTAAAAAGTGATATGTATATGTTTATTGGAAGAAGAAAACTAATTGGCTGAGCATCCCGAGCCTGGATTTGTGTAAGGCTGCAAGACACGGCGGGTGGGAGGAGGAAAAACAGGGAACTTCATAAAGATAATAGTATGTAAAAAGCAATTAGTATATGTGTGTTTAAAGAAGAAAACTAACTGGCACCATGAATTACACTGGCTGAGCATTCCGAGCCTGGATTTCTGTAAGGCTACGAGACACGGCGGGTGGGAGGGAGGAAAAACGGGTAACATCATAATGGAAAAAGAATGTTAAATAATGCGTCTATGTGAAAAAGTTGGAAGGAGAAAACAATGTGACAGTATGAATTATTGGCTCACTTTAATCTATCTTCCATGCAGGAGAGTGAAAAATAATTAAGATCATATCGTGGGGAGGTCAGCGCGACAATTTTTCTTGCTGTTAAAAATTTCCCTAGGTGATGTTTTCAATAGTTCTACCTCTTCTAAATTGCGTTCATTTTTGAAAAAGGAAAAAAGAAGTATACGGATTGAGGGTCGTAATATGCTTCTGGAGTGCCAAACAGTGGATGAGGAAGGTAATTTTATTGACAATGGTGTGACGTGTCCTCCCCACATAACATACGGTCTTTCTAAATCTGATGCCTTTTACTAATGATTTTTTTTTTTGCCAACTTCAGTATCCTTATGTAGTATCGGTTCAGACAGTCCGCCATGACCTTTTTTTGTGTATCCAGTAATGTTGTGTCTGCCTCAGAAACTTCTAAGAATATATAATTTTTCTTTCCAGTGTCGACGGTCATGAGAGCGTCTTCTGATGAACAAGGTAGGTGGACATGTGTATTCAGTGCATGTAATAGGACACTCATTTATTTCATACCAGTGCCATCTAGCTTCAGGTGATGCTTCGTTGACAGATGATTTAGAGAGTAAGTTATAATTTTGCTGCTCAGGTGTGTTTGTTTATGTCGGTAAATATGGGTTAACGCGTGACTGCCGGCAAAATGACAACCGTTGAGCGATACGATTTTTTTAACGTACATGATAATATTGTCTGAAGTTCCTATACCCAGAGAGCTAAGCAGCACATTACACACTATTACTTTGTTTCTTTACAAGCACATAAATGAGAAGACTAAATAATAAATTCAACAACAATACGAATAATAGACAATAGTAGGAAATAACGATACAAAATAATAATACACTGGAAATATATGATTGTTGGCGTCCCATATCTGCGTTACCCCGTCAACACTCCTCGGTACAGCACAGGGCGAGGACGTTCTATAGCGCGGGGCCAGACTCGCTTCCTGTTGCCCTTTTTTGGGGGGTTATCTGTTCCGCGCCGTATTGGTTTTCGAAGCAATGCAACATTTCTCACATCAACAGAATTACACTGCGCGCTTTGCCTTCCAGCTGTAGAGTGTGCGTACGTCTGGTGTTATTAGTGACTGGCATGGGGGGTGGGAGCAGGGTGCGTGTGTATTTTTGTGCGCGTGTGTGTGTGTGTGTGTGTGTGTGTGTGCATTCCGTTATGAATTCTGTTTGCGTGCATATGTTCGATCTTGAAACGCGTCACTGTTCTCTTGCACTACATTCATAAAAAAAAAAAGATATGTTGTTCGAATGCGTTGTTTGTGCACGGATATACGTGTTTCTCATGTATTCATTAACACAGGTTCTCGGGGCTACGAAGGCTAGGAGGGGAGGGGAGTTGATCTTTATTTTACCTTACGACTGTAGGTGGAAACGGAAAGACTAATCAGGAAAGGGGAAAGGAGATAAAAGATAGATAGAAACATATATAGATAGAGAGATATAGATAAAGAGAAAGGTAGAAAGAAATGTAGATAGATATATGGATAGATACAGATAGACAGATAGATAGATAGGTAGATATATAGATAGATAGATAGATAGATAGATAGATAGATAGATAGATAGATAGATAGATAGATAGATAGATACATAGATAGACAGACAGATAGACAGAGAGCAAGAGAGAGCGGCGTAGTCAAGCTTATTTGGCTGCCGTGTGCGTAAAATCAGCATTTCCTTGCAAGGGAAGTGTGATCGAGGCACCTGAACCGTCCCTAATTAGTGTTTATATCGGATAATTTCCTGCGCGAATCCTCATAATTTCCAAATGAACCATCTCGGCTCGGCGGCTTGCTGCTGCTGCTGCTGCTGCTCCTGCTCCTGCCCTGCTCCCGGCGATGGTAGGAGAGCAGGGAGGAAAGGGCAATAACGCGCCGATTTAAACAAACAACTCCTGCTTGCTATGACTTGGGAGAACTGTGTGTGTGCGTGTGTGTATGTGCGTGTGTGGGCTGGTGGGTCGGTGGGTGCGGCTGTACGTGTGTGTGTGTATGTTTCCGTGTGGGGGAGGGTGTTGGTGTGGATGGATTTGGGTGGCTGTGGAAATTGGTGTGGGTAGGTGTGGGTGTGGGTGGGTGTGAGGAGGTGGGTTGAGAGGTCTGGGCAGTGTGTGTGTGTGGGAGTATTGTGTGGGCATGGGTGTTGGTGTGGGAGGGTGTGAGGGGGTGTAGTGAGGGATGAGTGAGTTTGGGTGAAATTTGAGTGTGTAGGTGTGGGTTGCAGGGGATAAACGAACCTCTAATACATCAGCAGACTTAGATACAAGAAACACCAGAGTAGTTGTTGATCTCATTCAGCTTCCAGTACGATGAATCAATGTTGAAGAATGACTGTCAGAAAAAAATGAATTGACAATAAGATATTCCCGCATATTCATCGGTAAAATATGAGCCGTTCTGGATGTTGGAAAAAAAAATAGCGTTGCGTTTTGTCAGTCACCAGAGAGTAGTTGTTGATCTCATTCAGCTTCCAGTACGATGAATTAATGTTGAAGAATGACTGTCAGAAAAAAATGAATTGACAATAAGATATTCCCGCATACTCATCGGTAAAATATGAGCCGTTCTGGATGTTGAAAAAAAAAAAAATAGCGTTGCGTTTCGTCAGTCACCAGAGAGTAGTTGTTAATCTCATTCAGCTTCCAGTACGATGAATTAATGTTAAAGAATGATTGTCAGAATAAAACGAATTAACAAAAAGTTATTCCCGGATTTTCATCGGTAAATTATGAGCCGTTCTGGATGTTGGAAAAAAAATAGCGTTGCGTTTCGTCAGTCACGGAGCTCTGGACGCGGTTTCCCCCCAAAAGAGCGATAGAGCTAGTGTAATCATGATTCAATTCCCGCAGTATTGATCCTTTTAATGGGAGGCACGTTTGGTTACCCGCGGACAGACCCTCGGCGCTGTCTCTTTGTAGTTTGATACTTTTGTGGGTGTGTTGTTTTATCCCATTTTTCAGCGGTTTCACTTTGGTGACGTTTGGTAACTCACTTTATGCTGGGGGTGAGTGCAAGTATGCGTCTGATGCCCACATATAATATGCATACAAATTAAGTTGAATCCACGCACATACGAGCCTCAAGAAGGTAAAATATTGTCAAGTTTGCCTTTTATTAGTAGCTTCGTGTTGGTCCTGGTGTGTAGTACAGGCGTCTGCCGTACATTCGCTATACGCATGCAAATTAAGTTCAATTCATGCACAATTGAGCTTCAAGAAAAAAAAATATAGTTAAGTGTTTCTTTTATTAGTAGCTCCATGTTGGTCCCATCGTGTAGTACAAATTCCAGTCACTAGCACGCTGGGGGAGGCCTCGAGTATGCATTTAAATTACTTTCACTATATAAATGCAAATTAAGTTGAATCCATGCACATTCGAGCTTCAAGAAAGTAAAATATAGTCAAGTTTTTCTCTTACTAGTAGATCCGTGTGTTTGTTCCGGTGTGAAGTACAGGTTCCAGTCACTATCACTTTGGGGGAGGCCTCGAGTATGCATCTAACCTACCTTCACTATATCCTTGCAAATTAAGTTGAATCCATGCACGTATAAGATTCAGGAAAGTAAAATATCGTCAAGTTTTTCTTTTATTAGTAGCTCCGTGTGTTGGTCCTGTTGTGTACAAGTCCCAGTGACAAGGGAGGCAGCCGTGTCGCTAATGTTGGCAGCTGTCGTCCCACGCTAAAGCCCCGCTGACGGCACGAAGATATATATCACCCGCTAACAACAGCCGAGTAAAATCTAGACGCTTTTTTTATGTCAGATAACGGACAGGCTTGCGCGAAGGCTCTTTTTGATGCAGTTTTTCATCCTTTCTGTTAAAGAGCGGAAAGATTACCCTGGCATTGACGGATGGGCGCGTGGCGTGATGGGTTGCGGAAGGAAGACAGGGAGAGTAGGTGGATTAGCCGAGGGAAGGAATTGTAAAAAAGAATGTTTCGTTGTTTTAGACTGTTGTTGTCTTGGCGTGTATTTGCCGTGACTTGATATGAGGGAAAGCTTGATCGTTGAGTGCAGGATTTCTTTCAGAACCCTTTTTTTTTAGATAATAATGATGCCAATAATAATAATAATAACCATCAAAAAAATAATTGCCAGGACTTTTATTTATATTCTATTTTATTTCTTGTTTATTGATACTCGGTAAAAGTTATTATTTTTTATGTTAATGATAACAACCGAATAATGATGCCAGTAATAATAACCGACATATCACAAGTGCCAGTATTTTTATTCATTTACTTTGATTTCTTTACTTGTTTGTCGACGCGTGGTAAAGGGATTGAGGAAGCGCTGTTATGTACACACCACACGCTGTCAGCTCCACAAAGGCAACATTAGCACAAGTGATTAAACACTAAATAAATGTTTGCCGCGATCCTCTTTTGTTTGGCATGTCCCGGAGGCCAGATTCAGGCATATTGTAGTGTAGATTTGACGTTTGACACTTATTGACATTCGCTGCAATAGTATTCGCTAGAGAGAGAGAGAGAGAGAGAGAGAGAGAGAGAGAGAGAGAGAGAGAGAGAGAGAGAGAGAGAGAGAGAGAGAGAGAGAGAGAGAGAGAGAGAGAGAGAGAGAGAGAGAGAGAGAGAGAGAGAGAGATAAAGGGGGTTTCATATCCTATCCGTATTCACACACACACACACACAAACACACACACGTACCTCCTGCGTCCCCCACATAGTAAGTTCATACATAAAAAAGAAAATAAAAAAATAATGGTTTATGTGCTCACGTCTACGTATAATGCACTCAAACTCATACATATACACATTCCCATGCATTGAAACATTCGTACATACAAACATGCACTGATACTTCTCTTAAAAGCATTCTCTCTCTCTACCCGCGTCCTGAAGTGTTAGGGAATTGCTGGGTTGGTGTGCGGGGGATGAGACTGCTGCTTCGGGTTGTCGTGTTGGGAAGATTTCCTCGGAGGTGCGTGAGTGTAAAGCGAATTGCGACGACCCATTGTGTTGTGTGCGTGTGAGTGTGGGTGGTGGGATACATTTCTGGTATGTGTGTGTGTGTGTGTGGGGGGGGGGAGAGTTACAGTGTGTATTTGTGTGTGTGTGTGTGTTTATATATCGCATCTCCTTTAATGCTATGTTAATTTCATGGATCACAGTTTATTGATATTGACTATCGATATATTTGTCTTTGTTTTATTCATGGTTAAAGGAAATTTTGTATGAGTAACTGGGAATTGTGTGCGTTTGTGTGTGGGGGTGGGATGTGTGTGCGTGTGTATGTGTACGTGTGTGTGTGCGTTTGTTTTTTTGTACTCTGAGGACGTACCATAGGAGCAACCACTCCAGTTAATTGAAGTTATCTAAGTGCGACGAAGCTTCCCCGATTTTTCCCTCCGTCGGGTAGAAAAAACTTGCCGTGCTGAGAGGAGGAAAAGCTCTCCGTGCCAAGAGGAAAGAAACTAATCTGACGCAGACGGAACGCAAAGTACAAAGTCATATACAAGATTACCGAGAATTAATGGACTGACTAATTTATTTCCCCCCATTATGCAAAGCCTCTCAGTTAGGAGTTTTTGCATTGCTCTTTAAATTAGTAGTGTCTTGATTTCCTGCTTCTTTATTCCTAGGCTTAATGTATATTGTCGAGCCCAGTGGTGAATGAAAAGGAAGCGATGGAGAGGGAGAAAGGGAATAGAAGGACAGGAATGGCAGTAAGTTTTAAAGGGAAGAGGAGTTTTTGCATTGCTCTTTCAATTAGTAGTGTCTTGATTTACTGTTCTTTATTAGTAGGCTTAATGTTTAGGCTCGTGCTTGGTGGTGGATGGAAAGGAAGCAATGGAGAGAATAAAGGGGAAGCGAATGTCTGGAATGGGGGTAAATTTTAAAGGGAAGAGAGGAAAGGAGGACAGTGGGGTCAGAGAGAGGTCGTGTGAAATATGTAGAGGGTCGTATTGGACACAGACACCCCCCTCACACACATACGCACACGCACACGCACACGTACACACACATACTCACACACCCTCGCTCATGCACACAGGAATGTATAATGTGCATCAATTATGAATGAGTAATCAGAGTTGATGGACTGGTACACGAGAAACTGATGTATTGAGAGAGAGAGAGAGAGAGAGAGAGAGAGAGAGAGAGAGAGAGAGAGAGAGAGAGAGAGAGAGAGAGAGAGAGAGAGAGAGAGAGAGAGAGAGAGACGATACATTAATCTTTTTTAAGCAGCCAGCATCAGCGAGACCGTTTGGGAACTTAGGAGATGAAATGGAATGAGGAAATACTGGCTAACCTTTGTCTTTGTGCTGGAATCTTTAACCGTGGAGACCCGTGGAGGTAAGAGAAGGGACGAGGATCATAATAACACTCGTATTATTAATCTGCTAACCCTTTTGTCATGGATTACCGTGTGACCCGTGAAGCCTGTGTTCCTCAGAGTCCAGATGTCTATGTAAATGTTCGCCTTCCACTCCTATGATCTGATGATGCTTGTGTGTTATCAGTGAGTGTCCTCCCTCTTACGTCCTCTCTTAAAGCATTAGAGGGTCGTGGTATTGTTCCTTTGGCGTGAGTTCTGTGAGGATCATTCGTCTCCCTTTGCTTATACATGCCTGGTGAGGTGGATTCTGTATAAGTAGACTCTCTGCTCCACGATTCCTTCCACCCTTCTCTGCGTTTCTGTCACTAGCAACGTTGCCAGATTGTCGTAGTACTCAGCTGCTTATATTTCCCGACTTCTGGGCTCCAATAACGAAACTCATTGATAGTTATCGTTAAAAGAGTTAGATCCTGATGTTTCTTGGCAATAGTTAGGCGTCAGAAACCGGTAAACACTATGTTCTGAGTACGACAATCTGGCAACGGCGATCACTAGTCATACAAGCACCGTAAAGTAGGAAAAGTTAATCATTTTGACCCCATGTATTCAAGTCCATATTCCTTGCACAGTTTCGTTCAATTTGAGTCTCTGCGGTCACTTCTGCTCCACAAGTCCTTCCACAACTCTGCCTTTCCCTCACGAGTCTTCCCCTATTCCTTCTCCTCCTTCTCCCAACCCGCCAACCATAAGTCTCCCTTTCCTCTTTCAGCCCTAGGTACAAATTCCGTGATGCCCTTGACCTACTTGCTTTATTGACAGTTGAGGAGAAAAATTTCCCATTCATTTCCCCTCGCTTCCTGTTGAGGCCGTAAAGCCGGGGAAATAATTAGAGAGGGACGGCGGGCTCGCAGACACCGAACACTCCTTTACATGCTAATCGTGAGACGCGCCACGGGAAATAATCTCTTACGGTCCTGGATCTCCGACTCTCGACTCTCTTTTTACGGTTCCTGGGCCACTTCTGAGAATGAGGATGGGACAATCTCTTTCTTCTGGGTTCGTTCTTTAATCTGCCGCACGAGTCCTTGGGGCCGTCTGCCTATCTCCTTCTCCAACCGAGGGCGACACGCAACGCTCCCTCAGCCAGCCAGGGACCGAGCGAGCCAGCCAGCCAGTCGGTGAACACAGCCTCTCTATGCCCGCTCTCCGCTTGACTGGCCGCGATAAGGAAATTCACTGGGTATTTGCTTTCTTGTATTTTGAGCATAGATGGAGGTTCCTCAGGCTCCTCTTTCTTGTGCGTTGATATGTTTGTCGTTATGATAGGAATTTTAATATAGTGCCTTGCCTTTTACGGTGTACAATGGGAAAGTCTGAAGTGATATCGGTTTAAGGGAAAAGGAAGGAGATATTAGAGATTTTGTTATGTATATAGTATTTCTCTCTCTCTCTCTCTCTCTCTCTCTCTCTCTCTCTCTCTCTCTCTCTCTCTCTCTCTCTCTCTCTCTCTCTCTCTCTCTCTCAACCTTCAGCACTCTCCTTGTTTGTTTGTTCCTTCCTTCCTCCGTACATCCGTTCCCCTTTTTTCTCTCCTTTCCTCCATCCCTTCCTCCTTAACGATAACCTTACTTTCTGAGGCACCAAGGCTTCTTAGAATACTAAATACTCGATCCACGGAAAACAGAAACGTATCATCAATTAATACCAAACAAACAGCAGTAATATATCCCATCAACACGTCCATATCGAATAAAAACTAATTTCTTGGATACTAAAACCTCCAAGCCGGATATAAACACCTTCATTATAACGTTAGATTTAAGGACGCAGCAAGAGGAGCAGTGGACATAAACAGACTCCCCTTAATGAGCAGTTTTAATGGAGGAACACGGCGAGGTCTCGGAGATGATGGTTGTAACGCTCCCCCGTACCGGCGCTTAGATATCCCGGCAGCTGATGGTTATGTTTCCCGCGGCAATGGCTCGGGGCCGAATCTAGGGCGAGAGGCGTCGTGTTTGATCCTCGCCCCGCGCGTGATGGAGCAGCGCGCCGCAAACAGGAAGGGGAGCCTCGCACCCCTGAACAAGTGCTTCCGCGTCCGGTGTTTTGAGTCTCGCGGCCAGACATTAGGAAGGCGAAGGACTGGCTGGCTGGCTGGCGGGCTGGCGGGCTGGTGGGATGCTGTGTGTGTGAGGGGGGTTGTCTGTGTGTGTGTGTGTGTGTGTGTGTGTGTGTGTGTGTGTGTGTGTGTGTGTGTGTGTGTGTGTGTGTTTGTGTTTGTGGGCTCATCCTCAAGTAATCTGTATCATTTCACTGCAGTATTTAAGGTTATTCCAGTTGTTTCCATTTCCTTTCTTTTCCAGTGTCCAGTTTTGATGTGAACGTTGTGTAAGCTTCTTAATACCATCACACTATCGTTGGGAGGTAGACCAGAATTATGTGATGAAAAGAAACTCATATTTTAACATTGGTAATTGCTTTCTTCTCCTCGCTGTCTGATGTTTCGTGGTAGGTAACAGTATTTCTCGTGGCTTCAGCACCGTGTACGTCCATTTCCTTTTACCGTTTTAAACTTTTCATCCGACCAGCTTTTAACGAGAGAAACATTATGAAGGAATATTCCGTTACCTTCGTAGTTTCCTCCTTAACGACCTTGTTTATCTGGCTGGCTATAGGTAAGCGGAGCGGGGAAACTTTTAAGAACTCGGGATGCTTTTTCGAAGAGGCGCTAAGAGTGTAGACTTCCTTCAAGGTCCGCAGCTCTGGCGTTCACCCGTGGAGTTACTTTAATGGCACCGTCGTGTTTACCGGAGTGGGAAATGGTGTACATAACTGTGTGTGTATGTGTAGGCAGACTTCAACTTAAGGAACACCCATTACTAGATGCCTAAAGAAAAAAATATGTATGGAAACTAATTCAGACTACAATATAAGAAGTTACTCGTCGTTACTAATATCATTCCATAGGTTTTATAGAGTGATTCATTGGCAGTGTCTAAGGTGATGTTACATAGCTTTGAATCCTCCCATATAGTTCCTTGAAGGTCTCATCATTAACGTTGGGAATCTGAAAAACACGGCAGAGTAGGTTAGGTTCCCGGAAGGAGCCTCTCCGAACCACTAATGACTAATGAGCACTCGTCTAAGAAACCTTTGATGATCATTATCACATCTAAGACCTGTAGCTTCCGAGACACAATTCCCGCATCAAGAAGGCTGAAACTGATTGAAGGCAGGAAGAAGGAAAGGAAGAGAGAGAGAAGGAAAGAAGGAAGTGAGGGAGAGAGGGATTGGTTTGGAGTGGAGGGATGGAGGGAGGAAAGAGGAGGAAAACGCTTGGAGAGAAGAAGGAGAGAGAGAGAGATGACTGAAGGAAGGAAGAAGGGAAGGAGGGAATGAACGAAGGGAGAGAAGAGAGGAAGGAAGTGACGGATGGATTGGCTTGGAGTGGATGGTTGGAGGGAGGAAAAGGGAGGAAAAGTTTGGAAAGAGGAGAGGAAAAAGAGAGAGGACGAAGAAGGAAAGAGAGGAGACTAGTCGTAGAAGAGAGAAAAAGGAAAAAAGAAGTGCTTAAAGGAGGGATTGGTTTGGAGGGATGGAGAGAGGAAAAGTGGGAGGGAAAAGTTTGGAGAGAGTAAGAGAGAGAGAGAGAGAGAGAGAGAGAGAGAGAGAGAGAGAGAGAGAGAGAGAGAGAGAGAGAGAGAGAGGCACCAAAAATAAACAGAGAAGATAATTCGCTTTCCTTCTGTCTCAAGACCACAGCAAAGCATTTCGTCCACACACAAACGGGAAAACATGAGAACAGAAAGACATAATAACGCAGGAAACATGAAAGCAACATCAAAGGGCGGGAAGAAGAACGCTGGTCTCTTAGTCTGAATGTACCGCCTCATGCCTTCAGGCGCTACACGAGAGAGAGAGAGAGAGAGAGAGCGAGAGAGAGAGAGAGAGGGAGAGGGAGAGGGGTAAAGGGGGGTAGGGTCTCTCTCTCTGGTGCTATCGATGTCGTCTGTATTCTGTGGGCGCCGCTGGTTCCCTCAAACTAGGGCACTCCAGCAACATGTGTTTTCGTTCCCTTCCCCCCTCCTTCTCTCTCTCTCTCTCTCTCTCTCTCTCTCTCTCTCTCCCCCTCTCTCGCTCGCTCGCTCTCGCTCTCGCTCTCTCGCACTGGTAGACAAGAGAGAGGTTCCTAGATTTCTTAATTAGGCCGTCATCAATCACCCATAAGACCCTCATCCCATTCTGGTAACGTCGCTACTTGACCTCAATCGGGCCTGTGGATTTTACCGTTTTCTTAGAAGTTATTTACCGGATTTTCCTGGAACCAACCACTAATTAACCCCACCCTATAAACTGATAGAGAAAAGAACGTCCCTTGATATGTCTGAGTGGATTCTAAACAATGCAAATAAACACGTAGAGAGAGTAAGAATGAAATAAATAAGCGGAGATTTTGCCCAGATTTACATGGAAGCAGAAACCAATTACTCCCTTCTTATATAGCGATAGGGAAAACAACGCTGAGACTTTCGAGTGGCCGCCAATCAACACTAACACACTAGAAACGATAGCGAAACGTTGTGATAAAGAGGGGGATCATTCGGGTCGATTTCTAGCTCATCAGACTTCCTACAGTGGAGATGCATTGCTTTGGGAGGGCGTAACAGATGGATGAACTAAAGCACTTGCGGGAGGTACTTGGAGGACGAAACGTTTTGATAAAGAAGTGGATCATTCGGGGTTGAATTCTGCCTCATCAGACTTGACTACAGCGGGACGGTATTGCTTTGGGAGGGCAAAACAGATGGGTGAACTAAGACACTTGTGCGAGGTACTTGGAGGACGAAACGTTTTGATAAAGAAGTGGATCATTCGGGGTTGAATTCTGCCTCATCAGACTTGGCTACAGCTGGACGGTATTGCTTTGGGAGGGCGAAACATGAACTAAGGCACTTGCACGAGGTACTTGGAAGGCTGCAGATCCGGGGTGAGGTGATTGCCTGCAGAAGAGGGAAAAGATTCGCAGGAAAAGAATCCGGATTTATGGGCTAATTTCCGAGAACAGTAATTCTGTACCTCGAGGGGTTATCTCAATCTCCCGCCTGCGTGGAGAGGAGGTTAGAGGTGGAGGGAGGAGGGAGGGAGGGAGAGGAAGGAAGGGATAGAGAGAGGGGTAGTGAGATGCAGAGATAACGGTTAGCATAAGGAAACACTGCTCACTCCTCCTCCTCCTCTTCCTCCAGTTCCGACTCTTCTTCCTCACTTTCCTCCTCCTCTTCCTCCTCTTATTCCTATTCTTCTTCCTCATGCAACTGTTCCTTCTCCTCACCCTCTGTTTCTTCCTTCCTCCTCCTCCTCTACTCCTGTTCCGACTCTTCCTCCTCATATTCCTCCTCTTCTTCCTCATACTCCTCGTCCACATCTTTACCTATTGCCACTATTTCCACAACTATTCCTACTTCTCTACCCTATTTATTTCCTTCTACATCCTCATCCTATTAATAACTACTACTACTACTACTACTACTGCTATAACTATCACAAACTACTACTACTTAATAATGCATCTCATCTCGAACTAATAACAACGAATACGATAATGAAACTAATAATATTAATGCCTGCTCAAGCGATGCCTTTGTACAACGTCCATTATTAAATTTCACCAGTCGAGGAACCACTGAGGCCAACCTGAACACTCTCCTCTGCCTCCCTTTGCTTAGACTCACGTATCCAGATTCAAGCCGTCCTCCTCCCCCTCCTTACCGCCTCCACTCCCTCCATCCCCAACGAGAAATCTTCCCCGTGCGTGGGAGCCGAACAAATCCTTCCCTCAAGCCGCTCCTCATTCCGCCTGATACCCAAATTTTCCCTTATTACTGCACGTCTCCTCCTCCTCCTACTCCTCCTCGTCGTCGCGCTCGGCCGGTAGAGCATTGCAAGATTTCCCCCCATATTGAAAACTGCTTCCCTTTGACTTTAATCCGGCCCGTTAGCGTCATGCGAGGCGGACCACCTAACACAATTACACATCAAAGAGGAGAGGCTTCGGACGCGGTGGTATGTGCAAATCGTGGAAGTTTCATATGCGTCTGGGTTGTGTTGGCGGAGCGGCGGCGGGCAGTGAGCGAGGCAGGCCGGAGGGTGTCGTTGTGGAGAGGGTATTAAGGGGCGCGTTCCCGTTTTCTTTCTATTCGTCTCCCAGCTTGTGACTGATTGGCTGGCTGCTCCCTCTCCCCCTCCCTCCCTCCCTCTTTCTCTCCCTCATGCCTCCTCTCGTTTTTCTTCCCTTTCTCCTTGTTTTCTTTTGTTTTGTTTTTTGTTGCCGAGTTTGCTGCTCTGTTTTTCCTTCTCTTCTTCCTCCACTTTCTTCTTTTGTTCTAGGTCTCCCGTCTTCCTCCTCCGCCTCCTCCTGTTTCCTCTCCTCTTTTACTTCTTACTCCTCCTCCTCCCTTCTTCTTTGTCCCATTCCCCTAATTGTCCTTCTCCTCCTCCTGTTTTCTCTCCTCCTTTACTATTCTTCCTCCCATCTTCTATGACCCACTCCCCTAATTCTCTCCTCCTCCTCTTCCTCGTCTTTCTTCACCTCGTCACTTTGCATAATCATCACTTTCCAGCCAATCACCCACTAATTCGATGCATGTTCCAGTCTCAATGTCAACTATTTCCGCGCCACTCCACACGGCCGGACCAACACTCTCGCCCCAACTCTATGTTAACTCTCCCATCTCGCTGTTAAGGCCCCTGGTGAGATCTTTCCTTCCTCCTCGAGCACCATCGCCGCCCTTCAAAGTTACGGCATGAGCCCTAAACTAGTTCCCAAAGACAAAGGGTGTGCCATTAGGGGAACAAATACTTCTTTTGTTTGTCCCTCATCATTTGTTCGCGCGCAGTGACACCTCCAGACCTCGAGAGACTCCCTTCCTTCGCCTTCCCTCGCTCTGGTGTTGGCAGGTTTGACAAGGCGCTTGGGTAACGGAGGAAGGGAGGGAAGGAGGGAGAGAGGAAGGGAGATGTGGATGGAAGTCGAGAGGGAGAGACGGAGGGAGGAAGGGAGGGAAGAAGGTAGGGAGAGGAGGGGAAAAGGCGCGTGTCGGAATAGCACATTACTGGAAGCTCCGGTCTGTTCTCTTTCACCTTTTCTCCTCCTCTTTTTACTTACCTTTCTTTACTCGGTTTTCTCTCGTTACCCGGGTGTGCGGTGGTGCGGTGATGAGGTGTAGAATAGATCATTATTCTTCCACTCACTCTCGCTGTCAGTCCGTCTGGGTGTATGGGTGGGTGTCAGGATGTCTGTCTGCATGTCTGTCGGTGAACATGGTTTGTGACGCAGATTCTGGATCACTGTATCGTATCGTGGTGGAATTATATTGTTTTATGTAATATATTGTGAAGAGTGAAGGTTTGGTGCTATATGCATGTCTAGTTAATCTATATCGTCAAGTCGTGAACACCTAAGACTGATAATTAAAGTATTTGTGGTTTAGGATATGCTAGATGTATTTGTAGCATTCATTTAACCTCTCAAAGTCGTCTAGATAAGGTCAGTTCTTCACGTATATATTCCCTTATAGTCAAATAGCTCTTTTTTACCTCTATTGTTTGCCTCTTCCATTGTGTTTTGGTGACAGTCCTTTCTATAATACTGTAACCTCTCAAAGTCGTCTAGATAAGGTCAGTTCTTCACGTATATATTCCCTTATAGTCAAATAGCTCTTTTTTACCTCTATTTTTTGGTGACTGTCCTTTCTATAATCCTGTAAACTCGCAAAGTCATCCAGATAGCGTTGACTCTTCAAACGAGTATTCCCTTAAGATTAAAAACTCTTTCTTTACCTCTCTTATTTGCCTTTTTCATTGCAGTTTGGTGACAGTTCCTTCTATGTTAAATTTGTGACTTTCCTGTATCTAAATGGGCTGCAAATTCTTCTTCATAATTCTCCTTTGGCATTCTTCTCTACCCATTTCATTGCAGTTTGGTGACAGTTCCTTCAATTTTGTCACTTTCCTCTATCTAAGTGAGACGGAGGGGGCTACAGGCGTGAGGCAGATCATGGCATGCTAAGCGAAGGCGCGTGACTAATAATATTGGCTGAGGGATAAGCTGGTGATGATAAGCTTTGGCGGAGACCCTCATCGCGTGGGCTTCCTGCAGACGTAATTACCTTAGTGTGGCCTGAGTGCTCGAGTGCCCGCTTCGTGTCTCATGCACAGCCTTGCCTCTTAGTGGGTGAGGAGGAAATTAATCCGGTTTTTACTCCGACTTTCTTGTTGTTCCATCGCCTAACCTCGCCTGACCTATCCAACTTAACTAACTTAATCTAGCCCACCCTAACCTACCTAACCTAACCTAACCTAGCCTACCTAACCTACCCTAAACTACCTAACATGACCTATCTAACATATAACCTGACCTATCTAACATAACCTAGCCCACCTAACCTATCTAACGTAACCTACCTAACCTAGCCTAACCTACTTAACCTAACCTACCTAACCTAACCTACCTAACGTAACCTATCTAACATAACCTAACCTACCTAACTTAACCTAGCCTACCTAACCTATCTAACATAACCTACCTAACCTACCCTAACCTAATTAACCTAACCTTCCTAACCTAACCTATCTAACCTAACCTAACCTACCTAACTTAACCTACCCTACCTAACCTATCTAACATAACCTACCTAACCTAGCCTAACCTAATTAACCTAACCTTCCTAACCTAGCCTTATCTAACCTGCCTAACATAACCTACCAAACCTAACATAACCTAGCCTACCTAACCTACCCTAAACTACCTAACCTAACCTATCTAACCTAATCTAACCTACCTAACATAACCTAGCCTACTTAACCTATCTAACCTATCCTACCTTGCCTATCCTAACCTACCTAACCTAACCTTCCTAACCTATCCTAACCTAACCTAACCTAGTCTAACCTAACCAAGCCTACCTAGCCTAACCGAACCTAACTAACAACCTAGCGTCACCTAACCTTGCCATCTCATCTAGTATCTCGTGTCTTAAGTATAATGTACGTGATATATACTGAAGATTAATTGCATGATAGGAAAAGTGAATGGTTACGAAGTTCTAGGAGACAAATTACGCTTCACTGGTAACGACAAAGACAGTCTGAGGGGAGCAGTGTCTTTGTTCTTCCCCGTGGTGTCACTGCTGCGTTGTTCCTCTTCTGGGAGTCTTATTTGGAAGAACAGTTGTTAAAAGTAGTTAAGTCTTGACAGTGATAGATTTAAGGAATACAGGAACTCGTAAATATTATGCAAACTTAAACTCCTTGTTGCTTTGTGTAGCCGCATATGAACCACGTCAAGAGTCAACTACTTCCAGGTTTTCACGGGACGTCGGCCATAAAAGTGTACTGGTTCTGGTGAAGATAGGCTCGTAAAACTAAATCATTGTTATGTCTTCAACGGACGTGTGTGCAGGTTAGCTTTAGCGTATCTTAGAACACACATGACGTTACTTGTAGCAAAAATCAATTAGGAAACAGGCTCACAATCTTAGGTAGAAAGTCTCGTTACTGAGGAATACTATATGAATCTGTACTGGTAACGCAAATATTATAAATGATCTTCAAACCCGTGACAGCAAGGAAGGAAAAGAAAATATATCTACAAAAAACACAAGTAATATGTTTGTTTTGCTCTTTAATATATTTTGATCTTTATATTGAAGTTCTTATGTTGCTTTATGTTCATTTAAGATGCTGTCTGTCGTGTGTTCTAATATCAGGTATAATATTCGTGTTACCAGTAGATGCATATATGATTCCTATCCTATCCATGAATGTAAGCTTTTTCTCTTTAATATTTTTCATCTTTCAAGTGAGTTTCGTCTTTTAACTAAACACCAACGATATTTTAATAAGTACTGCGTGAGAAAAAGTTGCCTCGCTACGTCGAGACTCTTATAAGTATTCGAGTCGCCAATTAATTCCTACCGTAAAGAAATCTCGCGAGCTTCCCAATTTAAGTTTCCCGCCGGATAATTACCCCTTTCAGAGACCCCACCAAAAGTCAACGCCGAGATAAAAGTTAAAAAGGAAAGTTATTGCCTCTAAAGACACACATTAAGTCGCCGCGATTTTTCCTCCCTCTTTAAACTGTAGGCAGAGAGGCAGGAAGGGAGGATTATAGGAAGGGAGAGAGAGACATGTAAAAATATTGAAACATATATAGATAATTTACGTTAGAATGTGTGCGTGCGTGTGTCAGCGGCTGTATATAGTATTCTGCTCTACGAATTACATTTCGGGAGTAGTATTTGTTTTCTGCACGATGTTTTAGAAGGTGAATCTATCTATCTATTACGGAATACGTGTGGTGCTGAAGAGGAGTGAGAGAGAGGACAGGTTAAAGGGAGGGGAGGTAGGAACAGGAAAAGGAGAATGGGGAAAGGATGGGTAGGTTGGAAGCGGAGAAGGAGAATGGGGATGAAAAGGAGGAAGGGGGAAGGGGGATCGTATTTCAAGACAGCACAAAAATATCCCTTGAATAACCAGATTTTCTCACCCGTTGGCAATCCTCTTGAAGAACGGCGGAAACATCTTTTTAAGTCCTTGGTGCTTCCCGCAGCCCCTCTATGATTGAAAGTGACGGCGAATGTCATGAAAGTTTCTCGTGTCAGGGTGAAACGAATTATGAGCAGCAGCGGACGTCAGCGCCTTGTCAGAGTACTTGTTCCCTTCACTGGTCTCTCCGGCGGAAGAAAGGATCAGCTGTCAGTTGCGGGCAGTAGCGCAAAAGAACACCCTGCAGTCATGTCCAAGTATCTGAAGGGCAAGACAGGCGGTAACTTTTCGTCTTGCAAAGTTTGTAGAGAACTGTATTTGGAGAGAACGTCAAAGCAGAGTGATATTGGCAATCTCATTTTTCGTCTGGATAGTAGTCAGGGATTTACAACTATTTTCAATCGACAGTACTTACCTTGCATCTGTCATGGGAAACAAATGGCAACTGCATCTTAGACAGCCAGTGGTGGTGATATTTTTCTAGTCTTTCAGATAGAATAACTTACTTGCTGGGCATAGAAGATTACTCACTTACCTTCACGCCTACATAATCCAGCAATACAACACGAATATTCAGTTTCCGAAGCAATTAATCGTCTGTTCAAGTATCATTTCTTTCTCTAATGCGTTACTAGGTTCCGTAAATGCATATGTGACGAAATACAACCTTCACTAATTAGTTCAATGTTCCGTAAAAGGCAAAACAGAGACGATTTTCATTACGCGAAGTCCCGGTACTTACATCACCCACATTCCGAAGCATTACAGCCGCTCCGTGCTCCGAGGAGAGGCGTAGCATGCAGTTCCTCGTCTCTCGTTATGCGCGAGGCGGCCGTGATTGATGCAGGCGAATCTGGACCCTGGACGAGGCGGCAGCGGCGGCGGCGACTCCAACATTTAGTGCACCGAAGGTCTTATTGCCCCGCCGCCTGTGTCCACTTGAGCTGATGGGGACTGATTACGACGGCGGCAGCTCTTTCGGCTCTTCGGCTGTTCCATTAAAGCTGCCGAGTTGATGACCAGGAGGGGGAAAGAGGGGGGAAGGGGGAAGATGCGTCTCAGTCCGAAAAAAGAGTGAAAATACGTGAGGTAAAACAAGTAAAGTTAATTGACAGCGTTGCCTTTACAGCTCCTGAGGAAACTGTCGCCGATATTAGAAATTTTTCGTCTTTCTTTCAGTTTTCTTTCCCGGGTTTTCATGTGACATTTTTCCTCCAGTCAAAGTTTTTTACGACGTTGAAACCAATACCTCCTCTCTCTTCTCCTCCTCTTTCAGTCTCTTTCTCCTTCTCTTCTCCTCTTCCCTTTGCTGCCTGTCTTAAAATCCCTCCACCCACCCGTCCGTCCGTCCGTCTGTCACTTCCTCTCTCCTTCTCCTCCTCCTCGTTCTTCTTCATTTACTTCTTTATCGTTATCATCTTTCATGGCCAGAGTTCGAAGATGAAAAGGGATCAAATGAGAGATCTCAAATATTGGTTATTAGGACGCGCTTGTCAGGTCAGTTCCGATCTTCTTTCACCTCGTGCGTCTGGAGAAGGCAATCATGGTGGATGAGACGCCGTACGGACCCTCAAAAAAGTTCCAGATATTTTGCGCCTTTTGATACGAGGTTATATTGGTCGTATCTAAAGGGTGTTTTGAATGTGGCGTTGCTAATGTGCTAATGGTCCAGTCCTCCTAGTGTAGCTCTTTCAAATTGGGTATAGTACCTTTGTTTTATTGAAGCGTTTGTGTTATTTTGCCGAGGAGCCTTCCACGTAAAGCTGATTTTGTTTTGAAAGGTTCCTCGTAAATCGTTGCTCTCTCGTGGAAAGCAAAGACTAGCTAAAGGTTTTCATCTTTAACGACTTGTTTTTTCAATGCATAGGGACAGACCGGGAAGGGAAAGGATTGGAAAGAAGAAAGATGGAAAGAAAAGAGGAAAGGGGAGAATATGAAATGTCAGTAACAACAATAACAAAATAGTAACAAAAGAAGAACAGTAATTTTTCCCACTATTTATATATTTATCTATCTATGTATATTTGAGAGCTTACATCCTCTCCCCTTAATCACCCTCTCTCTCCTTTCTTGATACTTACAATATCCATGTACTTAATAATACTGGCGTTCAAGTGTACTGCATTTGACGTTAACCCGTCCGGTGCGACTGGCACGGATTTGGCCTTCACTGATAGCCTGATAACATACACTCCCAGGTTTTTCTCTGCATCAGTGGTGGATAATGGAGTGTTTCATATGTGGTACTGGTATATTGTATTTCCTCTCTCAAGGTGCATGACTTTACATTTTTCTTCATTGAACTGTAGCAGCCACTTTTTGTTCCATTCCTGTAGCTTGGTGATGTCTTCTTGTTGGAAATCTGCAGGGGTTAAAACTCACACACGCCAATCACATTAATCGTTCTTTTCCCTTCCCTTTCTCCCCACGCTCCTCCTTATCCAGTCATTTTATTTATCCCTCTGTCAACTCCTCACGTCGCTACTCCCCGCTCATGTATATTTTCCCTTCTTCTCTCTCCTCCTCCTCCTCCTCCTCTCTGCCCAACTCTCATCAAATTTCTCCTTTTTCCTATTTCTCCTTTTTCCTATTCTTCCTTTCTACGCAACTTCGCACCCGACTGCACTAATTGAAAGACACGTGGACTGGGGTGACTCCAACGCATGCAAAACCGTGTTCGTGGTCGTGTTGCGCCGGTAAACCTGGATTTGTAAGAGTAAATCGCGCGTCCCGGAGGCAGAGTGCGGAATGTATCTCTGTGGAAGTTTGTCACAATATGAGGGAACTTTTTGATGATGATTCCCGGCAGACTCGGGTGGCTCCTAAACATCTTTCCCGCTGCTGTCCTGCTAATTTGTCTCTCTTTCTATCTTCTCTCTCTCTCTCTCTCTCTCTCTCTCTCTCTCTCTCTCTCTCTCTCTCTCTCTCTCTCTCTCTCTCTCTCTCTCTCTCTCTCTCTCTCTCTCTCTCTCTCTCTCTCTCTCTCTCTCTCTCTACTGATAGAGAGAGAGAGAGAGAGAGAGAGAGAGAGAGAGAGAGAGAGAGAGAGAGAGAGAGAGAGAGAGAGAGAGAGAGAGAGAGAGAGAGAGAGAGAGAGAGAGAGAGAGAGAGAGAGAGAGAGAGAGAGAGAGCATTCGATAATTTCGTTCATATATATGTGACGAGAGTGTCAGCGAAAGGGTTTTATAATTCTCACTTCATTCGCCCATTGAAAACGTTTTGAAAGTGTACAAGATTCTCCCACCTTCAGCATCGGACTCTTAGAATTTCTCCTTCGGCTTTTTCCTCTCGCTGGTAAACGTCTACACACTCTGAAGGCTCGCCACTTTTACTGCCTTCTTAACGTTCGGGAAGCTCTTTAACGCGATGCCCGGGAAGGAGTATTTCTTTTTACTGGGCGGCTTTTTGAACTGGAGAGCGAGAGGGAAGTTGACTGAACTCTTTGCCAAGAAACGCAGTCCTTTGAAAGACGTAAAAACCCTTTGCCTTTGATGCTACCTTAGATAATCTGACTCGTCCCTTCTCGGAGGAGCGCCTCGGGGCACACATACTCAATAACGATTCTCGGCGTCCCCGGCTATGCAGCGCTGCGCGGCGGCCGGGCTGGAGGTGCGGAGGCGGGCAGGTGAAGGGGGCGGCTCAGGTATGCTCCCCCTCGTGACCTCTATTCATCTTGCAGTCTATTTTGTTGTTGTGTCGTTGGGGTTTCGAAATATTTAACACCCTTTGTCTGAAGCACATATCGTCAATCTGTTTCGTTGTTCAACCTACGAAAAGTATTAAATCTGTAGTTTGCGGCATAGAATCGACTTGTTTCGATGGGGTTTCTACACTTCTCTGTATCTTTATGCACGTATCTATATATCAAACGGCTGAGTAAGGTGATCACTATGGTGGCTGCGCGGTGACTGCTATGGTTGTGCCTCGTTGTTAGGTTTGGCGATCAGAAACAAAGGAACAATGCATAATCTCGATACCCTGAATTACTATTGTTACATTTACTGGAATTTTGTGCAATCTTGAGTTTAATTTACACACACACACACACACACACACACACACACACACACACCTTTCCCTCCCCCACTCCCCCCACCCCCCCCACACACACACATTTCTCAACGCGTGATTAATTCCGCCTTTGTAATAATGATGCTTCAATAATAATTCAGTGTCTTGATTTGCATAATGAGCCGGGCACCTATTTATTCAGACTCCAATGTATTCCTAACCGTTAATTTTCTAGCTCTTCATGTAGCAGCGCCTTATATAACATTGGACACGCATTGGATTACTACGATGATGATTATAATGCATCGGTTGAAATTCGAGTTCCAAGCTTTCTCTTTAAGTACTGATTGCTGTGACCCGCATCCCGACCCATCATCATCATCATAGTCTCTTCCACACTTAGGTCTTTTATCTCGAGTCATTTGGGGAGCATGGCCAAAGGTTGATTTTCTTTACCACCTTCACGAAATTAATGAATCGTGTGCAGGTGTCAAGGTTTTCCGAGTCTAGTACAGCATCATTGTCCTCTCTCCTACAACATAGTCTTTTATCTCGAAACATTAGGGGAACATGACCAAAGGCGACTGTTCTTTACCGCCTCTATGAAATTAATGAGCCGTGTGGAGGGGTCAAGCTTTTCCGAGTCTAGTACAGCATCCTCGTCATCAGGGTCTCTCCTACACCAGTGTTTTTTTATATCGAATCATTTGGGGAGCGTGACCCGAAGCGACTGTTCTTTACCGTCTCTATAAAATTAATGAATCGTGTGCAGGGTCAAGCGTTTCCAAGACTATTACAGCATCTGTTTCCTCTGTCCTACACCAGTGTCTTTTATCTTGAATCATCAGGGAAGCATAACCCATAGCGAATGTTCTTTACCGTCTCCATTAAATTTAGTCCTATAGAAGTAAATAGAGCTGAGTGGGCTAAATAGAGGTCAATATCTGATGGGGAGTTGGTGTTATTTTGTATTTGGATGTGAGATGAGCGATAAGGTTTGGGCTGGGGATTGTGCTGGGAGAAAGGGGGGGAAGGGGACGCATTTCTGGGGAAACTGTATGACGGGGGAGAAGGGGAGGAGGTTAGTGGAAGGTGGGGGGTGGGGAGTGACAGGGAAGAAGGGAAGGAGGTTAGTGGAGGGGGGGGGGGAGTGAAATGGTCAAGGTTTTCCAAGTCTAGCACAGCACACGTTTCATATATTCCCAATCACACCCAACACTCGCTCTCTCATTTTCACTCTTCTACTGACGGTGCAAAGAGGCCACGATTGCTTCAGCTTACAACACACCCACCTTGCATCACTCGAGCTCTCCCTCCCTCCCTCACACATACACCAGTTAATTACGGCATATGCTGCGCTTAATGAGCTCCGGTTCTGCAGCTCATAGAAACTTTCAACAATTCACGCCAGCCCTTTGTTATTGGAGGTACTCGGGATCTGTACCGGAAAGCAGGGGATGGGGGATATTACGCGTTATCCTCTGCTACTGCCAACAGGACTCGGACAGGTCTATTACAGTCATTCCAGTACTTTTAATTTGTTTGATGGTGTTAGTCTGCAACGCCATCAGCTACGAGAGTCGTTTAACCGTTTCCGCAGGTGTTTTGAGACTGGGTAGAGAGGAGGGAGGACAGAATCATTGTAGGCATAGGGGGATGAGGAATGCGGTGTATGTAAGAGGGAAGTGAGAGAGAGAGATGAACCCCGTCTATTCCTGCACTCAAACGTCCTTCCCTCTCTCTCTCTCCGTCTCTGCTTCTGCCTTTCCTTCCTTCCGCCCACGTGCCCGGCTCCCAGGTCCACGCTCTTATCCCCGGCGGCTACATACACTTTTCTTTCTGCCTCTTATTTCCTCTCTCTTACACTCCTCCTCTCCCGCGCTCTCCACCTGAAACTAATTGCGGTTCACCTGAGAATGTGGAGTTTGCTCTTTTTTTCTCTTTTTCTTTCTTTGTTTTGTGGTATGACCTGTTTCCCACTCCTTGCGTTTTACAGAATGTCTATTTTTTTTTTCTTCTCCTCTTGTTTAACGAAGCTTTTACTGTCTCTGCCTGAAGCGTCAATGGCTGCACTATGTCGGTAGATAGGGTGGATCGCTTCCGTGATATTTTAGTAAAGTACTGAGACTTGGTGCCGCTATCGTCCGCTTTCCTCAACTTTGTAACCTCTTCCTGGAAATGTTTTTGTTTGTAAGTCGTAGATACGTCAGTTTCTAGTTACGTTCTGATATTTTACTCACCAAACGTTCTTGAGACAATTTTCAGGCACATACATTTACGCTACGTCATTTATTTCTTTGTTTTCTCATCACATCCTTTCTCTTTACACCTTACTAACCAAATTCAGTTTTCAGATACACTTTACCGCTTTATTTTAATTTCTTTGCTTACTCATCTCAATCTTTAGCCTTCTGCATCCTTCCTCTTTCCATGCAAACTACTGACAAGCTTCTACCTCTTCGCCGTCCGTGAAAGATTGACACTCTAGCGAGAGCCCTGAGTGATTGCTTGCCTTACTTACCGGCAGAAACAGGTCATACGTTCTCGCCCGTCGAAGCTCTGAAACTCTGCATCCAGGCCGTCTCTTTATGCCAATGATGTCCAGGAGCGAGTTGAAAGAGACTGTGGGCACGGAGGGCGGCTGGCTGGCTGGCGAGACGGTCGAAAGAGTGCTCTCAGGGAAAACTTTTAGTGTGACATAAGAGTGGGGACGAAAGTGCTCTGTAGGCAGCCGAGTTGGAAGGATTAAGTGCTTATTAATGATGGTGGTATTTAGGGCACGAGGAGGCTTGAAGAGGAGGATAAGGACGAGGAGGAGGTTGAGGAGGACGAGATGGAGTAGGACGAAGAGGAAGAAAGAGAAAAAGGAGAAGGATTAGGGGGAGGAGGAAAAGGAGGATCAGAATAAGGAGAGGAGATGGAGGAGAGAGTCAAGAAGGAGAGGAAAACGAACACGGAAAACCAATAGCGGAGGAGGAGGAGGATGGTGACGTTGCGGGAGAAGAAAAAAAAACACGAAGAAAAAAACAAGAAGAAGAAGCGAACTCGAAGGAGGAAAAGTAGTAGTAGTAGTAATAGTAGTAGTAGTAGGAGGAGGAGGAGGAGGAGGAGGAGGAGGCGTTTATTTGAGGCTTAGAAAATATTGCGTTTCCGGTGTTGCTGTTGTATCTAATTTAATATCTTCTTAAAGGGACACAATCAAGACGAGAAAGGAAAGGTACACACGGCAAACTGCTCCACCAATATCTCTTTTTCCGACGTTAAAACAATTCAGTGGAAACGGACGCTCAAAACTTAAAACAGCGCCGAGGATACGAAATTACTGTGAGGCGTCTTGACTTAATCGTGTCATTGGTGCTTGGAAATGCTTTAGCGAATGATTAGACGCAATGACGAAGAGAGCGAATTAAGAGTTTGTTGAGGGACGAAAGGATAAAAAGGATGGAGAAATAGAGGAGGAAAGGAAGGGAATAGAGTGGGAGGAGATATAAATGAAAAATGAGAGAGAATGGAAGAGTGGAAATTTGGAAAAGGGTGAAGAAAATAAAGGAAGACAAGAGAGAGAGGAAAAGGATAAAGGAGAAGGAGGAGAAATATATGAAAAGAGAGAAAGAATGGAGAAAGGAAGTAAGGGAGACGAAACAGAGAAAGAAAGGAGAACAGATAAAGGATAAAGGAGAGAGAAAGACGCAAAGGAAAAAGACATTGACGAAAGAGAAGAAGAGAGAGGGGAAGACAGAGATAAACGAATGTACGAAGTGGGAAACAAAAATAAAAGAAATAATGGAAATCAAAGAAAGAATTAGACCATTGCTAGGTTGTGTGAGAAAGAAAGAGAGACAGGGAAAGAAAACATGAATCAGAGGAGAGCAATATGTAGCAGAGGGTTGGGTGGAAGGAAGGAAAGGAAAAGAAAGAAAGAGAGGAAAAGGAAGCAGAGACACAAGGAAGGAAATAACAGGAATAGATAAAGAATAATATAAAGTGAATATGAAAGATGATGAATGGGGAGGAGGGAAAGATGAGGAAAAGAAGAAAATAAAAGAAAAAAAAACAGGAAAAATTAATAAAAGAAGACATAGCATAAATAAACTAATGAAGAGAAGGAGGAGAGAGATAAAGATGAGGAAAAGAAAGAAAAACAAAAGTAAGGAAAAGTGGAAAACAAGAATATCAAAATATAACGAAACAAATAATAAGAAAAGAGAAAAAAAGAAAATAAGCAAGAGAGTAAACCAACATGAGGCAAACACAAATAGAAAACGGGATGGTATATACAAAACACGCGTTAACTACAGGCGTATCCGGGCAACAAAAATAACGGGGGAGGAATCGACGTGGAGCTGAAGGGATGCTGAAGGGGCCGGTCTCGGGAATGCCTCGAGTGTCACCTTAGTCCGCTCGAGGAGAAATGTGAGGCAATATAGTGACTGTGAGGAGAGGAGAGGAGAGCAGCGGAGTGGACGAGAGAGGGAGGGAAAGAAGGAGGAAAAAGGATATGAGAGGGAGACTGTGGATGGAGTATGACGGTGGAATAAGGAAGATATGAGGAGGAGACTGGGAAGGTAGGAGATAGAAGTATATAAGAAGGAAAACAGAGGTAAAATAAGGAAGCGAAGAGGATAATGACAAGGAGGAGGGGGACAAGAGAAAGAAGGAAGGAGGAAAAAGGAGTTGAGCGATAGAAGCTCCACCTCCCATCTCTATCATCTCTCCCCTTTATCATCCTCTCCCATCGTTCTCCCTTCTCTCTTCATCTGCTCCTTGTCTTTCCCGCGATTACCAGGTCGAATGAAAACAATTACGTGGCTTAAGGGATAATTTCTCCTCTCCAGTAAGGATTTCCTCGATGACAAAGCACACAGGGGTCGTTCTCATCGCCGTGTAATGGGACACTCGACGAGGGGTAAAGGAGAGCGACTTCGATGTGTCACGGTCTTCTTATGGACTTAATTTTCGACGGGAAGTGCCGGTTATGATAAGCTAATGAATTGCTCTTGACTTTATTAACTCGTGAATGTTTGTGTCTGCGTTGTTTTAGATGAGTTATGTATTCGGAAGGGTTTGTAATTTGATCTTTGTGTTTGTCTTTGCTGGTTTTTAGAATTATTGAGAGACTTAGCGGTTTACAGGATATTAGAGGTCTTTAGAAGTATAGAAGTTAGAAGTTTTAGAGGTTTTCAGGTTTTTACAATGTCTTAGAGGTCTTTAGAAGTATAGAAGTTAGAAGTTTTAGAAGTTTTCAGGTTTTTCAATGTCTTAGAGGTCTTTAGAGGTCTTTAGAAGTATAGAAGTTAGAAGTTTTAAAGGTTTTCAGGTTTTTACAATGTCTTAGAGGTCTGTTGATGCCTTTAGAAGTATAGAAGTTAGAAGTTTTAAAAGTTTTCAGGTTTTTACAATGTCTTAGAGGTCTTTAGAGGTCTTTACAAGGTTTAGAGGTTTACAGGTTTTTAGAGGCTTTGCTGTTGACTCTACCTCTCTTTGTACTTTGCTGTTTTCTTATATATTTGTCTGTCATTCTCTTCCCCGCCACGCTGCAGAGTTTAATTTCGTAACTCACTCACTAATTTCTTCTTTCTGCTTGTCTATACCAATTTTCCCTGTTGATTTTACCTCTCTTTTAAAATTCTCCTCTTTTTCTTATCTATTTTTCTGTTATTCTGTTCCCCGCCTCGCCGCAGACTTTCACTTCGCTATTCACACGCCGGCGACAGAACAGCCGCGCCGCATAAACTCTCTCGCCTCATATTTGCAGTAACTTTACATATGAGGGTCTCGCGCACAGCCAAACCGCGATAAATAAAACTTTTGTACATAACTTCGCTGTGTAATAATCCTCACAACATTTACTGCGTGTTTTTAAATTCGCGGCGTTGCTGGACACACAGAACACGGGGATGATTACTCTTGTTATTCACCGACTCGGCGGCGGTGGGTTGTCGGTGCAGGTAAGAAGGGAGACGGTGTAAAGGACAGAATAGGAGAGTCTACTGGGTATTCTAGTAAAGAGATGGGACTAGTTTCGTTTGACAGGCTGAGAATGTTTCCGTCTATATGCCAACCAGTCACTGTATAAATCATGACCTTGTACGAGTGGTGATATTGCCTTGCATCCTGAATTAGTATATTTTTTGGCTAATATTATGATCTAATACCCAGTTGCTTACCTACCAATAACCTGAGCATTAAGGAGAGGGGAGATAAGGGGTTAAGATATAAGTTACTGTTCAAATTTTTGTATTGAATGTTATGAGTTAAGGCGCTTGGTAGTAACTCTAAAACTAACCACGCGGTGTTATATAAAATAATCTCAATGTGATTCCCGCTCAATATTACTAATCTTAACAATGGCCAAACCTTACTTAACTTAACCTAACGTAACCTGTCTGCTTAAGAGTCGGCGTCACCTATCCGTAAACCCCCACCTAACCTAACCTAGCGTAACCTGCCCTGTTCAAGAGTCGGCGTCACATACCAGTAGACCCCACCTAACCTAACCTAACCTATTGTAACCTGCCCTGTTCAAGAGTCGGCGTCACGTACCAGTAGACCCCACCTAACCTAACCTAACCTAACCTGCCCTGTTCAAGAGTCGGCGTCACATACCAGTAGACCCCACCTAACCTAACCTAACCTAACCTAACCTAACGTAACTTGTCTGCTTAAGAGTCGGCGTCACCTATCCGTAAACCCCCACCTAACCTAACCTAACCTGATGTAACCTGCCCTGTTCAAGAGTCGGCGTCACATACCAGTAGACCCCACCTAACCTAACCTAACCTATTGTAACCCGCCCTGTTCAAGAGTCGGCGTCACGTACTAGTAGGGAAATAGGAAATACACGGACGGGGAAGGGAAATGTTCGGATAAGCTTTGATACATCGCTTCGTTTTTAGGGCGGTGTGCATAGTTGAAAAGTTAATGAGAGTCGAAATCCGAAAATAGGTGAATTGGAAGATGAATAAAGCAGTGGGGATCGGTGCAAGGAAATCATTCTCTCTGGGACTCGAAACAATAATAAAACACAGACTTGGAGCAAAAGGGGGAAGCTCTCACGAAAAAGCAACAGCCCTGAACGGTATACAGTAAATGATTCAAGCGTTGGAACATAGGGCCGCTTTCACAGTTTTGTTTTCACAGTTTGTTTTGACCGTTACCAATGGCGGCGATCGACGCTATAGTTTTCCACCTGGCCTATGGGGTAGTGGCGGCTGCAGAGGAAGCGAGAGGTGTTGAGAGTGTGTGGTAAGGTGCGGGGCTAGGCTAACCCCGCAGCCGCCACTACCCCATCGGCCAGTTTGACGTGGAAATTCTATAGCAGCGATCGCCGCCATTGGTAACGATCAAAACAAACAAAACGACTGTGAAAGCGGCCCAAAGAGAAGGAAGGGACGCCACAAGTACAACATTTCAACTCTTGCATTGTGTCTGTATTTGAACTACCACAAAGCTTTTACTTGTCTATTAATCCTCAAGCTTATCGTTGTTCGGGTGTGTGTTAGCTCTCGGCATTGAAGGTGAAAGGGACTTGGTGTAATGAGGAATATAATGAAGAGGAACAAAGCTAATACCATGACCACTACTGTCTCTCTCTCCCTCCTACTCCTTACCATTGTTGAGTGGTATGTTAGCTCGTGGCAAGGAAGGAGAATAGGATTTGATGCAACCATGAATATAATGAACAGGACTTACGCTACTACTATGACCACTGCCATCTCTCTCTCTCTCTCTCTCTCTCTCTCTCTCTCTCTCTCTCTCTCTCTCTCTCTCTCTCTCTCTCTCTCTCTCTCTCTCTCTCTCTCTCTCTCTCTCTCTCTCTCTCTCTCTCTCTCTCTCCTTCTCCTCTCCCTCCTCCTCCTCCTCTTCTTCCTCTTCTCCATCCTCTCCCTCATTATCAGTTTTAAGAGGAAGTTTTCGGTCTATTTTTTAAAACTTTGGGGAGAGAAAAAAATATAGTTTTTGACATTTTCTTTTTCGTTTTTTTCCCCTTTGCATATAAGAGCAAGTTCAGGTAGATGGAAATGTGAGAAATAGTGGAATGTGCGAGGCTCCGGTTAGGAAAGGGAAGGGAAGGGAAGGGAAGTGAAAAGGAAGTGAGGTGAGGCGAAGGGAAGGGAGGGGAGGGGAGGGAAGGGAAGATAAGTAAAAAGGAAGTGAGGTGAGGCGAAGGGAAGGAAGGGGAAGGGAAGAGAAGTGAAAGGGAAGTAAGGTGAGGTGAAGTTGAGGGAAGGGAAGTAAGGGGAAGGGAAGGGAAAAGTAAATGGAAGGGAAAGGAAAGCAAAGGAAGGCAAGTGATGGAAAAAAAAACAAGAGTAAAGCATAAAAGGAGAGGGGAAAAAGGACATAAATAATAAAAATAAGGAAAAGAAAGAAAGAGAATAATTAGAAAAATGAAAACGAAATGAAGGAAAAGGAAAGAATAGTAGAAAGAAAATATTAATAACGGAAAAAGAATGGAGAAAGGAAAGTAGTGAAAAAAATAATTAAAGTAAAGTAAAAGGAAAGAAAGGGAGAAGGAGGAGGGGGAGAATACAAAGGAAAGGATGGAATGGGAAGAAAAATAATGAAAAGAGAGAGAGAGAGAGAGAGAGAGAGAGAGAGAGAGAGAGAGAGAGAGAGAGAGAGAGAGAGAGAGTAGTTTGTAGAGTTAGTTAATTAGTAGAGGTAATTGATTTAGTGAGCTGCTTAATTGTTAGGATAGTTCATTTCGTCGAGTTAGTGAATTTAGGAAGAGGGAAAGGCTTAAGAGGAAGGTTTAAGAGGGTTGGAATGCCTTAAGCGATAAACATTCGATCCCACAAAACTATCTATCCCTCTGAAAATATTTGAACTTCATTTGTGTTACTAAGTGTATAATGTAAGTTACTGTACTACGGAATTCTGATATAATGTATTAATTCCATATATTTCTTGTACATTGACCCAGAGCACTATCTAGTCATTGTTACTCTGCCGATGGTGAGGTTAGGATAGGTAAGGTAAGGTAAGGTGAGGCCTGGTGTGATGTGGAGAGGTATGGTTACTCTGTCAATGGTGAGGTTAGGTAAGGTAAGGTAGGGTAAGGTAAGGTAAGGTGAGGCCTGGTGTGATGTGGAGAGGTATGGTTACTCTGTCAATGGTGAGGTTAGGTAAGGTAGGGTAAGGTAAGGTAAGGTGAGGCCTGGTGTGATGTGGAGAGGTATGGTTACTCTGTCAATGGTGAGGTTAGGTAAGGTAAGGTAGGGTAAGGTAAGGTAAGGTGAGGCATGGTGTGATGTGGAGAGGTATGGTTACTCTCAATGGTGAGGTTAGGTAAGGTAAGGTAGGGTAAGGTAAGTAAGGTGAGGCATGGTGTGGTGTGGAGAGGTATGGTTACTCTCAATGGTGGGGTTAGGTAAGGTAAGGTAGGGTAAGGTAAGGTAAGGTGAGGCATGGTTTGGCGTGAGAGGTATGGTGAGGTTATGTTTTGATGTTATGTTGTGAGGTGAAGTTCTGATTTGACGTTGTTAAGTAAGATTCCTTAAGGGTATCTAAACAATACTTATAATAACTACAAACTCCAGCATCGACTCAAGACAACCCCGGGAGCCTCATCCTTTCTCGTAGTACTAAGCGTGTTGTGTTCCAAAGACATTACGGTCCGGAACATTGCTAACACATAAACAGGGCGAGCGAGGCTTAGGTAAGGGACATAATGGGTGCTTGTTATTGCCCCCAGCTTACTCTGATGATCAAAGGAGGCGCTACTGTAATAATTAGGGACAGTTAAAGGGAACAGTTAAAAGTGAAGGCGGAAGGAGAGGAGAGGAGAGGAAACGGAGGGAGAGGAGACGGAAGAAGACACGAGGAAGGGAGAGGAGAGGATTAAAAAAAAAACGAGAAAAGGAGGAAAGTAACTAAGAGATGGGAGGAGAGGGAGGATAGAGGATGGATGATAAAAGCAAAAGGAAGGGAGAATAAATAAATAATAAGAGACAGAGAAAGGAAGAGAATGCAACGACTTACTTTTCCTTCAGTTACCAACATCATTTAATTTCCTTAGTGTATCAATAACTAAAGAAATATAGCAGAGAATCATTCCCTGCCCTAATGTATTTTTTATGTTGAATTATGTAAGTTAGTGACAATTCTAATTAATCCTTGCATTGCCATTTTGTCTAATTCCTGGCCCGCCTCGTAACACCTTTTGTACTGATCAGAGTCAATTTTGTATGAGTCAGTGTTAATTTGTATGAACGTTTGTGTGGATGAGAATTTGTATGGACCAGAAACACACAATCCAGCACGCACTCTGTCATTCATGGTCCATTTTAGCAGTAGTAGTAGAAACGTTTATCACAGCTCCACAAACGCGAAATAACATTAAAAGATAAAAGCAAACGTAACGCATGAAACAGGACGGACGGATGCAGTGTGGCAGGGTTCTAAAAAGGCTGCCAAGGTGGATAACAAACTCTTTCGCAGCATCAGTAAAAGGGGAGGAGGGAGAGGCATGGGAAACAGGGCTGTACCAACTCCCTTTATTCGTTCTAAGCTCTTAATCCCTTGTAACCTTTTCATGCACTCTGTATCTCACAACCCTTTCTTCCTTTCTTCCCTCCTGTTCATTCATTTATTCTTCCCTTGACATTCCCTTCTCTTCTCTAGCTCCTGTATAGTCTTTCTAACCCTTTATTTTATGTTCAGCGATTCAGTCTCTTCCCTTCTCATTCCTCTTTATCATTATCGAATTTTCTCTTTCCTTTCCTCCCTACATCCATTTCTTCTTCTTTTAACCACTTCATTTATTTTAAGTTCTTCATTTCCTCAACTTTTCACTCCCTTTCTACTTCATTCTTATCAAATTTCCTCATTCCCACCCTCCTTCATTCCCTTCCCTTCCCACTACGTTCCCTCAACTTTTCATCTCCATTTTACTTCATTATTGTCAAACTTCTCTCTCCTTTCATTGTTTTTCCCACCCTCTCCTTCCCACCACTTTTATTCGTTTGTCCATGATTCACTTCTTCTCCTTCCTCTTCCGTTCCTTTTATTTACTCATTCGCTTCACTGACTCCTTTCATTCATTTAGTATCATTCCTTCGTTCCCTCTTTTCCTCCCCTCTCATCACCTTATCTCATTTTGTTTTCCTTCCCACTTCTCCAGCTTCATTGATTTTCCTTCCTTCCACCTTCCGTACCCTTAACCACTCCGCCACTCTCTCTCTCTCTTCACCCGACTGGCAATGAAATTTGAGGGTGACTTTTAGCATAATTACTAGACACCGGATAGGAGGCTCAGCGGACGTCACTCCTGCTTCCTGATGATCCTTTTTGCAGTGGTTCAGGGTGAGGGTGGCGAGGGAGGAGGGACGCTATGAGGCCGGCTACTGAGAGGGGGAAGGAGAGGGTAGGCTGGGTGCAGTGCTGGTGGTGAGAGAGGTTAAGTGTTGACCTGAACTCTCATTGGGTGTGGGAGTGTGCATGTGTGAGCATTAGGAGAGAGAGGACATTTTCATCTCTCCGATAAAAGTCTACATTCTCCACACGTTTTATACCCTCATTGCCATGTTTTGGGACGCCCAGATTAAATTTCAGTCCGTCGTGGAACATTTTACTGCCTACTTTAGCATGAACATCAGCGCGTGTCACCTGCAGGGCCGCACGGGATGGAGTTGTGAGATGAGGTTATGTAAGGCCAGGTGCGTGCCGCCAGGTGAGGTGAGGCAGGTGAGGCTGGGAGCGTTGAGATGTTTTACCTGTTCTTGCAATGCCTAAAGCTTCCCTAATTAGTGTGCCTAGTGTGTTTAATGAGCTGTGAGGTGAGGTTAGGTGAGGCCAGGTGAGGTGCGGCAGGATGACTGACACTTACATACATTTAAACCTTACTTTCGTTTAGTCAATCCTTGTCCAGAATGTTTCACGATATAAGAGTCTTCTCCTTTCCTGTCATCGTTGCCATCATTATCATCCCAAAAGGCATCAGAAAATACGGCACACTAACACATATTAATACCGTACTTTCGTTAACTCAATATCTCTTTAGTGTCCATAATATCAGCATCGTCTTCACCATTATCATCATCACCAGAAGCATCAGAAAATACGGTACACTAACTCATATTTATACCGTGCTTTCCTTTACTCAATATCTCTAAAGTGTCCCATAATTTCCGAATCGTCTCCTCTCCCGTTATCATCATCGTCATCATTAGGCAGCGGTAGGTGGGGTCAGGCGGACTAGGCGAGCAAAGCGACCCTTCTTAACGGTGCGGTACAGTAGCCTCTTCATCCCCCCTCACGGCCCTATAAAGTCCCGCCCTACGAGCCTCGGTGCGGGACACTAACCGTAAATTTACTCTGGTACTGCGAGGGTGATTCTGGTGGTGGTGGTGCGTGTTGTTGATGTGGTAGTGGTTGTAGTAGTGGTAGTAGTGGTAGCAGTATTATCAGGATGCCCCTGTAATCGAATCTGACCCTCTCTCTCTCGGGTACACTCACTGTCCTCTGTTTACGGGAGCCTTTGAGCTGTCACCTGTGTTTAAAAGGGAAGAAAAGTAATAAAAAGTAGTAATAAGGTAATAAGAGACAGACAGAAGGAAAAATATCTAAGGGAAAAGCTACCATAGTTAGCGTCAAATCCGTAGACTTTTTAGCATACTGATACATTTCTTCTTTTTTTTTAATTTTATTTATTTAATGTGTGTGTTGTGAGTGTGTGTGTGTGTGTGTGTGTGTGTGTGTGTGTGCGAGACAGAGGGATTAGTAGAGAGACAGAGACAGAGATAGATAGATAGATAGATTAAGAGAGAGCGAGAGAAGAATTGACTCGCTAGGGCTGAAGGGCTGATGAAAGGATATGATGAAAGGACGCGGAAAGCCATTCTATATAGAGACGGCGGTGATATAGTGGTAGTGGTGATGGTGGTGGTGAGAATGGTGATGATGGTGGTACTGGCGATCTATTAAACCTGTTATTCGTCAAGGTAGAAATAGTGATGGTGGTAGAGTTGGTAGTGACGGTGTTTTGATGTTGGTTGTGGTGTTGAGGGAGAGTCGATACTATTAATAACGGTGTATGGGCACTGCTGGTAACTGGTGTAGGCTAAACAGATGACGGTGGCAGGAGGGGTACTAGAGTGGGATCCGAACAGCCTTGTATAACATTAGATCCCTTTGATTCAACCGTGCTCAGAATACACATCACGTAATCCGTATAAATTGTTTGTTGCTAGTGGTGATGGTGGGAGGGTTGTGGGGGAGAGGGGGCCTGGTGGTGGTTAGTGTGGGTTGGTAAGGGCTTTGATTTTGGTGATTTGGTTGTGATGGTATTGGTTGTGAGAGTCATGCTAGTAGGGTTGTGGGTTGTGGTGGAGAGGAGGGGTATTGGTAGTGGTTGGGTTGATAAGGGTTATGATTATGGCTGTTTGGTTTTGATGGTAAGGGTTGTGATGGGAATGGTAGTAAGGGTTGTGGGTTATGGTGGAGAGGACGGTAGATGGTAGTGGTTGGGTTAATAAGGGTTCTGATTCTGGTTGTGATGGTAATGGTAGTGTGGTTGTGATGGTGGCGGTCCTTGGTTATTGGGATGGGTTCTGATGCTGGTAGTTCGGTCGTATTTATAAGGGTTGTGATGGGGTTGCTTGGATGGGAAAATGAGTGTTCTGATATTGATTTTTGTTTGTATTGGTGATGGTAGTGACGGGGGTGATAGCTGGGTTCTGGTGGTAGTATTAATGATTGATAGAGACAATGGTGTGTACTTTGTGTTAGTATCAGCGGTCATTGCATTACTAAGGGCTGTCAGTGATGTGAGACGGGATACTAATCACAAAACCTTAATTAACAAAAGCTTCCAGGAATATCAGCACCATCAACAAATCCATCACCTAATTCACGGAAAGTGTTTTGACAGTGGAATGGAGTCTGATTACCCACATATGGCTTGTTTGCTAATTAAACGCCCCGCCTCTTCAGTTCCTCTAATGACGGATGGTGCGCGCGAGCCTTGTTTCAATAGGGGACTGAGACACGTTATTGGAATCCATCGCTTATTGTTTAATGCTACTATATCACAATGATTGGGAGACATAGGGGTGTGAGATATGCTAAGTTGAGTGCACTTCTGATTGCTGGTTTATGGAATTTCAAGTGCAAAGTGTAACAAAATGAGGATGGAGGGGATGTATAGTGGATTATTATTATTTTTTTACGTCAAAGGACACGGCTCAAGGACAACAAAAAAAGTACAAAAAAAGCCCGCTACTCGCCGCTCCCATAATAGATAACAGTAAAGAGTAGCCAAAAGAGAGGTCAATTTGGGTGCAGAGGTGTCTTGATTCAGTGATAGTGTTTCTGTGAGTGCGGTGCTCTGTTCATGACCTAGGTGTTACAAGTTGGATCTCATTTCGCGGCAGCTCATTTGTCACTCAATTTTACCCTACTCTATCTTACCTACGCATAGCTGACCTTACCTTATCTATCTCTTCTCTACATAACCTAACCTAATACTTTCATAAGTTAATTTTCTTTATGTAACTTTGCCTTACCTTAGCTTACCTTACCTTATCTAATCTAACCTATTCTAACCTAACCTAACCTCACCTAACCTTACCTTACCTTACCTTACCTTATCTTACCTTACCTTACCTTACCTTACCTTATCTTACCTTTTCTTATCCTACCTTACTTTACTGTACCTAACTTACCTTACCTTACCTTACCTTATCTTACTTTACCTTACCTTACTTTACCTTATCTTACCTTTTCTTATCCTACCTCACTTTACCTTACCTAACTTTACCTTACCTTACCTTACCTTACCTTACCTAACCTTATCTTATCTTTCACCTTATCCATCTCTCCCTTACATAACCTAACCTAATACATCCTTACGTCACCTTATCATTCCATACCTTTCCTTATCTCTTTTCCCTCCTACATATGGAATAGGAGGGAGGCACAAGAACGCTATAGATTCCCACCACCACCACCTCGCCTTTACCTGCCTTTATTAAGAACACCTTCGAGGGCCGTCCCATTCTCAATATATTTAAGCTCCTATTCTGTGCCTCGGGTCGCCGGGATGGGGATGAAAGGACGAGGCAGCTTATGGTCCTCGCGCGGGTTTCGGGGACATAGAGGCTGTTGGCGGCGTCAATGAATGAATGTTATATGAGTGAATGCGGAAGAAAGGGAGAGAGAGGGGGGGGGGGGGAATAGGAAGCCTTGTTATAAAGAGTTTGATCAAAATTATATAACTGAATGATTCTACGACCTGATTAGATGCGTATGAATTGTCACTGAAGGGTTGACAAGGGATTCTGGTTAGGAGTGAGATAAATGAACAAATATAAGTGGAAATATATATGAATGGTGTTGAGGAAAGGAAATGTGAAAGGAGTACATATGCGAGACTGAGTGATTGAATGGCGTACAAGAAAACGGGACAAAAAAGTGAAAGGGAGACGCGTGTAAAATAAATCTAAGTTTAAATACAAAAAATATATGCAGGTAGACAATCAGTAAAGGGTTGACGGAGGTAAACTGAAGTGAACAAATATAAAACGACGACGCAAGGAAATAAAAATCGTGGAAAGTCTAGCGGAAGGGAAGGAGAAGGAAGAGAAAGAGGAGGGGGAGAGGGAAGAAGAAGGAGAGGAGAGCAGGTGACATCACGGGCGGGTAATTCATTGGTCGCTAAATTGGACATAACTTCTCTTCACTTGATTTGTAGACGGAAGTGACGCACACACGCTATGAATTACGGGAACAAACCTTCGCCTGGTGGCTGCTAAAGGTGTGGTGCGGTGTGGCGAGCTGTAGAAAGGAAGGGAGGAAGGCATGGAGGTTGAGAACATGAAAGATAAAGACGGAGTGGGTATCTTATGAGAGTTTCGAGAGGTAGGGAAGTGTGGGGGAAGGAAAACATAGCGTGAGATGTAGCTGTCATTGGCTAGGAAAGCTTAGGGCAAGGAAAGAGAGGTGAGAACATGGTGGAGGGACTCTGTGTGTATATTTGAAAGAGTATAACGTGAGGGAAAGGATAGAGAAAGGAAAGAAATGTGAGAATAGGATAAAATATGTTTGTAGAAGAGATGGAGGGTGATGGCAGAGGCGTGATTGGGAGGGGATGAACGGAAGGGAACAAAAAGAATGAGAAGTATAGAAAGGGTAATGGAATAGAGACGTCGTAGGGAGGAATAAAATATAAACATACAGATGAAAGGGATGGAAGGGTGATGAAAAGGGGAGGGGCATGGGAGGGAGGGAGAGAAAGACGAGAAGAATGGGAAGGGAAATGGACGGCAGGCGTGGGAGAGTGACAAGAAAGGAAGGGAAAGAGAAGAATGAAAAGGATAGAAAGGATGATGGAAGCGAGGCAGGACTGAAGGGCATGGAAGGGAGGGAGAATGATGAGAAGGGTGGCAAGGGTGATGGAAGGCAGGGGTGGTTCAGGGGGGCAGGAAGGCCTGGGGTGTCTTTATTGCACTCGCGTGGTCATACTCGGTGTTATTGGAGCTGCGGTTCGACGCCGAGTAATTAATGTGTAGAGAAGGCGGCCACTCTTTGTCCTAGCTGGCTGGATGGATGGAGAATGTGGCGGCCGCGGAGTTATTGGCCGAGGCTCGAGCCCCCGCCGCCACTAGGGAGCGTTTATTCAGTAAGCTGACACGTTTTTTTTTTTTTTTTGTCTGGCTAAGCAAATTTGTAGTTTAATCTTATACTGAAAAGCCAGAACATCCTTTTTACCAGTTTAGTTTAGCTCGGAAAAAGGTTTAATTCTTGAGTTAATATTATGAAATCAAACAACATTTTCTTTGTGTATATGTAAAAAGATAAGCAATTTTTTTAACCCAGTCATACACCAGAATCCTTTTTTTTATATATGTAGTTTGATGTGTCCATTGTCTCATAAACCAATAACAAATCTAGTAAGAATGATTTATTTTACGTGGAGAATCCTGCATTATTAGTGACAAGAAATTAGTTTGAGTAAATAATAAAAAGGAGAGCGAGAAGGACAGAGGGAGGTGGTAAGGACAAGAGACGTACAGAGAGGGCTAGGGAAAGGAAGAGGGAGAGTGGGAGAAGCCAACCAAACAATGCAGCCAGCGAGCGAGAGAGCGAGAGAGCGACAGTCGGCGTTACCTGAAGTGAGCTGGAGCAGAACTCGTTTCACGGTTTGCAGGAGTCGTCTTGGTCCAAAGGTCCCACTCCGCTCTCTATTCCGACCCCTTGAGTCTGTACCTCCTCGGGAAACGGACGGAAGATGAGCCAGACTCGGCGTAACGTGAACCTGCTGCTGTTGGGTCCGCGGTGTGTCTGTGGGGACTCAAACGGGGAACTGTAATTGTCTTGGAACTTGCATAGAGTACACCATTATCCTCCGTTTGTCTTAATATGGCAAATGCGTGGAGGCGAAGGCCCGATGACGTGTCTATTTGTTTATATAAGTGTTAAAATCCTTTCCATCTCTTTCATCATTCTCTTCTCCTTCCATCCCTCTTATGAAGTCTCTCTATCCCCTACAAACCACTTCTATATATCCCTTACATCCCTAAACTCACCCTTCCCAGTCTCTTCCCCAACCCTCTCCCTCCCTTTCATCATTCTCTTCTCCTTCCATCCCTCTTATGAAGTCTCTCTATCCCCTACAAACCACTTATATATATCCCTTACATCCCTTAACTCACCTTTCCCAGTCTCTTCCCTAACCCCTTCCCTCCCTTTCATCATTCTCTTCTCCTTCCATCCCTCTTATGAAGTCTTTCTATCCCCTACAAACCACTTCTATGTATCCCTTACATTACCTAACTCACCCTTCCTTATATCTCCCCCAACCCTTTCCCTTCCTTTTACAATTATCACCAGTCTTCTAACTCCCTAGGAAGGAATGTTGTCAGTGGTGCACCTGTAACCCACGACTCTTTTTTTTTTTTTTTATATATATATTTTTTTTTTATATTTTTACGTGTACGCCTATAGTGCCGGTAGGCTTTCTTGAGGGGCCTGGATGGTAGTCGGCCCAGGCCCCTCATGGCGCAGGCAAGTATTTATAGTGGCGCCATCCTTTCTTGTAACGTGTTTAGAAATATTATCTGACCTCAGTTTAAAAGGCCACTACTGCGGGAGATTCTTTCACGGTACTAAAGCTCGAATTCCCTCGCGCCCATCGTGTTTGAGGGCTTTTTTCATCCCCCATGTCATTGCCCTCGTCCCTGTAGTGCCTGGCGGCTATTTTTTCCCTCCTTTGTCATTCTTCCTTTTCGCATCAACATCCCTCGGCGCGCACCCTCTCTCACCTACACTCGCCCAGGTGCCCCCGAGCTTGTTACGTGAACACCTCCCTCCCTCCCTGCAGCCTCCCTCTCGCCTTCGTAAACCCTCGCGCTCACCTCTCCCTCGGCGCCAAAAAAAGGGCATTCGCTGCGTTCTTTTTCACAGGAAACAAAGGACAAATCTACACAATAGTACGGAAAAGGCGTATTGTGGCAAAACTGCATCTCTCTCTTTCTCTCCTTTCTCTCCCTCTGCTTCTGTCTCTCTCGTATTTGGTAGCCAGTCAGTTCTATCCATGTATTATTTTTCCATAGGTCGGCAGTTCACGTCCTCGGGGTAAGGGAAGGGCTCTGAATATTTTAAACGGGGGCTTCAGAGCGGACAAAAAAAGGATTATTGGTAACTTTTAATGAGATCTAGATAACCATTCCGCCGCGAAACGTATGGCGAAAAAAAATATATACTGTTACTTATTCAGGATACCTCGCAGTGATGAAATATTCTCTCGCATTAGTTTCGAAACTTAGATAACGTGTGGGCTGATAGGGAGAACACGTCTAGTATATCATAAAAAAACACTAGCATGATGTTCGGAAGACAAACTAATTACCACTTTTACATAACATGAGTCTTTGTTGGTGGAGAAATTGTAGGATGATTAGCTCTTCACACTAGAGATTTAGACACCCCGCTCTTCAGTGTTATAAAAGTGATTAAAACCAATTTGTGTACTCACTGTGCACTGCGTTTTTTTTTTCACCATAACCAGAACAGTTTTATTTTGTCATTTTTTTGTGAATTATATATTTCCAGTTATGATTAATAGGTTTAGCACGCTTAACTTTTCCTCCTCCTCCTCCTCCTCCTCCTCCTCCTGGTCTTCCTCCTCCTGTTCCAATTCCTACTCCTCCTCTTCTAATTCCTCCTCCTCCTCCTTTTTCTTATCTAGATCCTCTCTGTCCCTTTCTTCTGCATTTCTTTCCCCTTTTTATAACCTTTTCCATATTTAAATTTTTCTCTTTTCTTTCTCTCGTTCTTTCTTTGGTCCTGTCTTTCCCTTTCCTTTTTACCACTTCTCCCTCCTCTCCACTTTTTTTTATTCACTATTTTCCTTTATCTAACTCCTCTCTCTCTGCCCCTTTCCTTTCTATTCCTTTCCCCCTTCTTTAACCTTTCCATGTCTTACTTCTCTCTTTCTCTCGTTCTTTCCTTATTTACCACACTTCCCGCCTCTCCACTTCTTCTATTCACCATTTTTCCACGCCTTCTCTTCTCCCCCAGCGGTCATGGCAACCACTCTCACCATCTCGCTGTTTTCGTTTCCTTCCCATATCCATATTTTCCTCCTCGCCTCTCCATCGGGCTCATATCAGTTCCCTGGATCTATTGTCCGTCTCCTTTCCGCGGCCCTCATCCTGCCATACTCAATATCTATTATCAGCGCGGAGATCTTGCGGAATCGTCGGAGGCCAAGGGCGTGAGAAGTCTAATATAGTTGCCGCCTCGAGTGTGGGCTTCCCCAGGGTGGTGTTTTCGCTGTCTGTCTCCCCGCTCGCCTCCCGTGTGATTCTCTCTTCTTGTTCCTTGAAAAGACTAGGTTATTCTTTTTATATCTCCCCTCTCTGTTGTCTTCCTCTTCTTCCTCCTCTTGGCATTCTTCCTCCCCTCCTGTCCTTCGTTTTTCTTTCTTTTTTCTTTCACGGTTGTCCAGTTTTCCGTCTGTACCTTTGCTTTTTCATAATTTGACTTTTTTTTGTTTCGTCTGGTCATGGGATAATTTTTTTTTTAGAGGAAAGTTTAGGGAAATTTGTTAACTTCTCTATGTCTTTTTCTTTGTCAATATCTATCTCCTCCTCCTTATCTTTTTCTTTTTCCTCCTCATCTTCCTTCTCCTCCTTCAATTTTTCATCTCCTTTCTCCTCCATCTCATCCTCCTTCTTATCTTCCTCTTCCTCATCTTCCTTTTCCTCCTTCATCCTTCATCTCCTTCCTCCTCCATCTCATCCTCCTTCTTATCTTCCTCTTCCTCCTCGTCTTCCTTTTCCTTCTCCTTTGAGTCCTTCGCTTTCTCATCTCCTTTCTTCTCTTTTGATAATATTTTCGTCTTTCACCTCCTGTTAGTTCCTATTTTCTCTACTATCCACAAATAATAAAGCACCGTTCGTTATATTTTTGGGGTAAAGTTTTCGCGTTATTCTCGGCTCAATCTTACTAACAGCCTGGCGCCCCTACATTCATTTTTCCGTTACTCTCTTTCTTTTATTCCCAGGGCAGTTTTTCTTCGCTTGTATCAGCACTTTTTATTATTTTTATCTCGCTTCCACGGCTCTCCCTCCTCTCTCCCTCTCTCGCTCGCTCTTCCAAACTCACGTCTTCACCAGCCATTTCTTTTTTTTCATATCTTCCAGCCATAACACTCTTTTTCGTTTCAGTGGGGATATTTTGCTTGGGTTTTATTTTCTGCCTCCGCGGCCTAGATCACCCCCTTTTCCGTTTTTCTTCTCGTTTTCTGTTTCACTCTCTTCCTGTCCCTTTCTCTCTCTCCCTTCCCTTCCCTTCCCGCTTCTCTCTTTTTTTATCAGCCTTCCCGCAACCTCCATTCTCTCTCCTCACCTCCAGCAATAGTTTTCTCTGTAGTTTGATTCTCTTTCTTGGTTTTCTTTAGTGATATCAAAGTATTAACATTAGTTTTTATGAGAAAGACCGTAAGATGGGGGAGGAGGGAGACAGAGGCTGGTCCATTCATTCGATATTAAAGCTAAACTAACCTCTAGTGTAATGAATGGAGGTATAAATGGCAGTAAATTTTACAGCCTCGAGAAACCGTGTCCAAATTCTTTACTAAAGGCATCTGAAAGTATTTTAGGTGTACGGAGTGGGAGGAAAGCTTCTGAATGGAGTGAAATCATATTATAGAGGCGTTGGGGTTGGCTAAAGGATACGTTTATAGCGAAGCATTCAGAGGTGTTGGAGAGGTGTGGGAAGTTCATGATTCTGCTGGGTGATTCGGGTCTTCGGTGTATAGACAAATTTATATAAAGGAACTGCCTGGCGATATTGAGATGTGATATTGTTGTTGAATGTTTATAAAGGGGAATTACATATAAATCAGTTTGTGGATATCAGTGGATTTTATAGTTGAGAAAGTACAGAGTCGATTGAATTCAACTAATTTCACAAGCTAAAAAAAAAAAAAAATGCTTGTAAGTTTAAAGAAGAATTGGAATAAGTGAGTTTTGTGCATATCCTCCTTCTCCTCCTCTTCCTTCTCCTTATTCCTCTTCCTCCTCCTCCTCCTCGTCTACCTCATCTTCTTTCTCCTGTTCCTTATCCTTCTTCATCTACTCCTTCTCCTCCTTATCCTACTGCTCTTCCTCCTCCTCCTCTAGTTTGTGAGTAAGCGCACTTCCAACAAGAATGGAAAATAGACTTCGTAGGTAGAGTCGAAAAGGTTAGACCAGGCATTATGTGAACTCAGAAGCAAAGATTGTAAAGGTCAACGAAAGAACATCAAGACCAAAAGTCGTCTGGGGATTTGAAGTCTGAGGAAGCATAAGAAGCATTGTTGTCTTCTAAGAATTTTAATATCAGGCAAAACAACTTCAGAGGAGGGATGAGGAGGAGGAATGTGTCATGAATCCTCGGTGGAATTTTCAGAGGAAGTTTGAGGAAAGAGTTCAGCTTTAGCTTTGGGTATATAAGATGAATGTTAAGAGTGTTATTGAGTTCTGTTATCTCTCTCTCTCTCTCTCTCTCTCTCTCTCTCTCTCTCTCTCTCTCTCTCTCTCTCTCTCTCTCTCTCTCTCTCTCTCTCTCTCTCTCTCTCTCTCTCTCTCTCTCTCTCTCACACCCTCTTTCCTGTTGCTCCACATAAAAATATCAACACCAAATACATTTCTCGAGTCTGGCCTTGTCATGTTCAGCCTTAGTAATGATTCTTTCCACCTTTTTCTCCTCCGCTCCTTCGCCCTGACCTGTCGAATGTTTGCCTTGGAATAGTGCCGTGTGTTGCCATATTCACCCGCGGTATGTATGTGTGTAGGGGAGGGAGAGGTACGAGTGTGTGTGTGTGTGTGTGTGTGTGTGTGTGTGTGTGTGTGTGTGTGTGTGTGTGTGTGTGTACGTGTTTCATTTTTTTTCCATGCTGGCGACTCCCACATTCCTTTTTCTCTTGTCCTCCTCGCTTTCATGTTTTTCTTTCTTCCTCGCATCTTGTTTTTGCAGGCTTTTGTTTCCCCATTCCTGTCTTTCTTTTCATCTCAACGTTTTCAGTCTGACGGGGATGTTTGAATAATGGCTAGCTACTGTAATTTCGTGAGACTTGTTACTGGTATGGCGGTTACTATGATTCCAGGCTAGTCTTTTTATAGGTTGTCGCGTGAGTCAATTCCTTCAAACTAAAAACCTACCGGATACAGGAGCGAATCAGGTCTTTGCATGTCGGCCGGCGGAGAATTACTGCAAGCGGAACGGAACGCTGCAATCTGGCCGGCAAAGCAATCCTCGCAGCGGCTGAACCTGAAACAAGGGATTTCTATCAGCAATTTGCTTTTACGTGCTGCCGTACTATAGTGCCAATCTCTCTCTCTGTCTCTCTACCTGTCTATCTATCTATCTATCTATCTCTCGTACACACTAACACAAGCACGCCCTTTCTGTCTCGCTCCTCTCTACGTAACGGATTTAACGGGTACTCAGACCTCAGCGCTCCCTCCCTTCTCTAAGTACCCAAGAGCCAACAGCGTGACGGATTTGCTGCAGCTCCACCGGACAAAGGCAGACACACGCCCAGGGGATCCTTGTTGGCTTATGAAACCCCATTAGCAACCCTCCCTCGGTCCCTTCTTCCACTACCACCCCAACCATCCATCCCGCCGGCATTAATAGCGGTAACAGTGACACGGACCTTCAGCGGGGGAGTGTATCTGACTTTAACGCCGTAGCCATTATTTTCCCAGGGTCGTCTGTTCACGTTTGGCCGCTCTTATAATGCGGGAATTATACAAATGACGTACTAAGCCCTTCCACGCGTCCCTGCTCTCCCTCCTTCCCTCTTCCTTCCTTCCCTTCCGAGCCTGGCAACAGTATTAGTCTGGTCTACTGTGGGGAGGGCTCGCGAGGGGATGGGTTATGTCTGTTGCAGTTGATGTTACTAGTAGGGGTGTTAGCTGCTGTGTTGGTGTGGAATAGGTACTCTTGCGTTAGCATTCTAATGATGGTACTTGGGGAGGGGAGACTGCTGTAGTTGTGTTTGTTGTTGGTGGTGATGGTAGTGGTTGTGGTGGTGTTAGTTGGTAAAAGGTATTAGTGCTGCTGTATTTGTGTTGCTCCAAAAGCCATTGGTTCTTTGTTTTTCTATCCTGTTTTTGTTGTTGCTTAAGCTCTTTTGTATTTAGGTAAGTGCAAGGACGGTGAAATTAACTAGAAATTCATTAAAAGAAAACTAGGCAATTCTGAACCTTGATTGAGATAGATAAATAAGAGAATACAGAGAGACAGATAAATAGATAGATAGACAGATAAAGAGAGAAAGAGAGCGAGACAGTGAGAGTGTGAGTGGTACACTTACACACTAAAATCGCAATGAAGGCAAATGTTCTCTCCAGTGGTCATTAATGTCAGTGTCTCCCCTCCATCTCGCTGCGGCCCTTCCTCTCATACGTCTTGCCCTCCTCCTCCTCCTCCTCCTCCTCCTCTTCCTCCTCTCTCGCTTCTTACTAACTTTATTCATAGCATTTCTCTCCTTCGCCGTCCACCCCTTCTCTCTCCCTACCATTCGTCTTGATTCTTATTCTCACCCCTTCGTTCCTGTCTCTGTCCTGGCCTCGTGCATGCTTCTCTGTTTGCTGGTACGACGGTGTTTACTCTTGTTCCTTTTCCGTGTGTCTGTTTGTGTGCTATTAAGTCTGTGTTTGTCCGTGTGTGTGTGTGTGTGTGTGTGTGTGTGTGTGTGTGTGTGTGTGTGTGTGTGTGTGTGTGTGTGTGTGTGTGTGTGTGTGTGTGTGTGTCTCTCATTTCTCTCTCCTGCCATGTATTGCACTCCCTCCTCCTCCTCCTCCTCTCCCTCTCCCCTCCTTTTCCTCAGCCTCTAACTTCCCTCCATTTATTTCCCTCTTCCTCCAGCCATTTTTCTCTCTCTCATCTCTGTCCTCTTTATCTTTCCTCGCCTCCCTCCCTTCCCTCTGTCCATCCACCGTTCATTTTTTATCTCCCAAAAACTCTTTCAGGCCCGGACAAGCCCCCTATTTCCACCTACGTCTATTTCTCTTCTACCCTTCTACCTGTTTTTTTTATGATCCCTTTTTTACAGGTTCACATCCGCGTCCCATTGACCACACGTAGACCTTAACAAACCATTCGTCTTTCTGACCTATTCTTCTTCTCTTCGTGTTTTCGTCTGACATTTCTCCTCGTCCACATTTGTACGCTATTCCTCACTCTCTCTGTCGCTGCTAAACAACTCCTTCCCTCTGTCTCTTTGCCCTTCAGTTCTTCCTTTTCACAACCTATTCTTCTTCAACATCTTCTCTTGTTCTCTGCATGTTTCTGTCTGTCATTTCTCCTTGCCCACATATGTACGCTATTCCTCACTCTCTCTGTCGCTGCTAAACAACTCCTTCCCTCTGTCTCTTTGCCCTTCAGTTCTTCCTTTTCACAACCTATTCTTCTTCAACATCTTCTCTTGTTCTCTGCATGTTTCTGTCTGTCATTTCTCCTCGTCCACATTTGTACTCTATTCCTCACTCTCTCTGTCGCTGCTAAACAACTCCTTCCCTCTGTCTCTTTGCCCTTCAGATCTTCCTTTTCACAACCTATTCTTCTTCAACATCTTATCTTGTTCTCTGCATGTTTCTGTCTGTCATTTCTCCTCGTCCACATTTGTACTCTATTCCTCACTCTCTCTGTCGCTGCTAAACAACTCCTTCCCTCTGTCTCTTTGCCCTTCAGTTCTTCCTTTTCACAACCTATTCTTCTTCAACATCTTCTCTTGTTCTCTGCATGTTTCTGTCTGTCATTTCTCCTTGTCCACATTTGTACTCTATTCCTCACTCTCTCTGTCGCTGCCCTTCATCTCTTTGCCCTTCAGCTCTTCCTTTTCACAACCTATTCTTCTCCCTCATCTACTCCTCTCCTCTACATGTTTCTGTCTGACATTTCTCGTTGTCCCCATTTGTACTCTATTCCTCACTCACTCAGTCGATGCCGAGCCATTCCTTGCCCATCTCGCTGCCCTACGCGTCTCCCTTTCCACAATTCACCTCATTTTAATTTCTTTATCCTACCTTTCTCCCTTCCTATACCTGAACTCCATTTCCCACTCACCCCATGTCTGCCAAACAGTTAATTCCCCATCCCTTTGCCCTACGTTTCTCCCTTTCCTCAATTCACCACGGTCCCTCTTCCCTCCTCCAGCCGTTGTCCAACACACCGCCCCTCGTACCGTGTGCCTCGGCGGGGCGCGCGAAACTGCGATGAAACTGTAATGTCTCTTGATCCCCTAGCGGCCAGCGACGACCATCCATTAATTCAGGTCGGGGGCCCCGGGACAGGTTTAGGCCGACGCTCCGCACACCGCCAACATTTTCGATATTTTGAAAACTACGGGTTAAGCTGCCGAGCCATTTATCACTGCCGCTGGCCGCTCCCCCGCCTTCCTGCTTTTATCTCCAGTAAATAAGAGCGAGATAGCATCGGTGAGGAGGGCGGCAGCGTCTGGGGAGGAGGAGATGGAAGGGGAAGGAGAGGGAAGGGAGTGAAGAGGAGGAGGAGGAGGAGGAGGAAGGCGACGAAGAAGAGAAGGGAAAGCTAACGTAGGAGGGTGTGAAGGCTCTCTCTCTCACACATACACTCACACACAACCTCCCCTCCACACACTCACACACGCACACACTTTCACACATTGGATTGATAATATCTCCTGGAAATTCAAATAAGGACGTTTTCTTTTTGCTGTGGTGGGCCGGCGCTCCCTTCTCCTCGGCGGCGGGGGACGGGGAGGCGGGGCAAGGGTGGCGGGGGAGGATAAGGGGGTGAGCGATTCGTGGCCCCTTTACTATATCCAGCGTCCCTGTAACACCCTCTTCTTATTAACCATTGAGTATGATTATAGACCTCATCCATTCATTCTAGCATTCTGTAACGACAAACATGATCTCTCTAGGGTGGCGGGGAGGAGAAAGGGGTAAGCGATTTTAGGGTTCTTTACTATATCCAGCGTCCCTGCAACACCCTCGTCTTATTTACCCCACTGTAGGATTATTAACCTCCCCAAATCATTTTAGCATTCTGTGCAGCGAAACATTATATCTCTAGTGTGGCGGGGAGGCGAAAGGGGTAAGTGATTTTAGGTCCTTTTATCTCCAACGTCCCTGCAACACCCTCTTATTAACCACGGAGTATGATTACAGACCTCATCCATTCATTCCAGCATTCTGTAGCGCCAAACATTATCTTTCTAGTGTGGCGGGGAGGAGAAAGGGGTAAGTGATTTTAGGGTCCTTTACTTCACCCAGCGTCCCTGCAACACCCTCTTATAAACCACGGAGTATGATTACAGACCTCATCCATTCATTCCAGCATTCTGTCGCGCCAAACATTATCTTTCTAGTGTGGCGGGGAGGAGAAAGGGGTAAGCGATTTTAGGATCCTTTTATATCCAGCGTCTCTGTAATACCCTCTTCTTATTTACCACGGAGTATGATTATATACCATTCATTCTAGCATTCTGTACGCCAAACATTAACTCTCTAGGGTGGCGGGGAGGAGAAAGGGGTAAGCGATTTTAGGGTCCTTTTATATCCAGCGTCCTTGCAATACCCTCTTCTTATTAACCACATTCCTATTCCTAACTCTCTCTGTCGCTGCCCTTCATCTCTTTGCTCTTCAGTTTTTCCTTTTCACAGCCTATTCTTCTTACCCATCTACTCTTCTCCTCTGCATGTTTCCGTCTGAAATTTCTCCTCGTCCACATGATTATAGACCTCATCCTTTCATTCTAGCATTCTGAGGACCAATCATTATAGTTTATGGTCTTTTCCTACACCCCGCGTCCCTGTAACATCCTCTACTTATTTACCACAGAGTAGGATTATAAGACCTCACCAATTCATTTTAGCAATCTGTCGCGCGAACATTATTTTTTTACTAGAAGACGAACTGAGCGAAATTATAACTAAATCACTGTGGAAAGTTGAAATATAGATGGTTTATGATGAAAGCAATAGGCAGTTTTATCATTACAATATTTATCACTACAATACATTATTTTTTTAGAGAAGAAGGAAGAAGAACTGAGCGAAATTATAACTAAATCACTGTGGAAAGTCAGAATGAAGAGAGTCTGATTAGAGCAATAACCAGACTCATCATATGTAGACAGATAGACAGAGTGAGTGAGTGAGTGAGCGAGTGAGAAACAGACAGAGACAGAGCGAGCGAGCCAGAGCGAGAGTGAGAGAGACTTTGATCTCCACCTTTTTCCTCCGACAACCTTGAAGTTACGCCATCAAAGGCACGCGCGGGGAAGACGAACCGGATCTGTAGTGTTTCAAACTTTGTGATTAATTAGCGTTCAAGGGCGCCAACACCTTTAAAGGGCATTTAGTCTAAAGTTTTATGGGGTATGAAGTTCTTCTCTTTGTTTGGAGTTGACATACGAAAAGAGGTAGAGTGGTAGAAATGTAAGGAATGCTATGTTTAATTTTTTTTATGTTTAAGGTTTCATTGTGTAGTGATTGTATTGTATTTGTGTTAATGTATTTGTGTATTTGTCTGTTTGTGATTGTATTAATGTTCGTTTGTTAGGTTTGTTTGTCTGCCTGTCTGGTCTCTTTTCTTTTTCTAGTCTTTCATTATTTTTGCTTCTTTCTACCTTCCTTTTTTATGTATGTATTTCTTCCTTCTTTTTTATCATTCTTTCTTCCTCCGTTTTTCTTATTTCCCTTCTCTTTTATTCCTTTCCTCACTTATTTCTTCCTTCTTTTCTGTCTATCTACCTTTCTCTATTAATTTACTTCCTTCATAGTTTTTTTTTTCTGGTTAGCGAAAGAGAGAAAGAGAAAAGAAACACACATATCATTCACTCATACCGCAATCTACCTTCCTTCTTTTCTTATATATCTTTTTCTCTCCCTTTTCTTTTCCATATTTTTTCTTTGTTCCTTTCCTTTTTATTTACTTCCATATGATTTTTTTTTTCTGGTAACCGGGAAAGAGAGAGGAGAAGCACACACATATCGGTTGCTCCTACCACAATCTACCTCAAGGCAAACTACGTACTCTGCCACACTAACCTTTCACCCCAACAGCACCGCAAGAACTTAATACTCACCACCACCTGAAGCCACACCACCAACACCAACACTAGCACCACCACAACCATAACCACCAACAATACTATCACCTGCTGTTTCATTTCTTCATATTGCTGTAGGTACTTTCCACTACTGATATTTCCACGTTAAACTATTTATTATTGTCACTGGTTATGAGCTGCGCGTGTGAACAAAGAGAGAGGGAGAGAGGAAGAGAGAGTTGGTGTGTAATCACTGTTAATTATGGCATCATTTAATTGGCTTGTTAGGGTATTTAGTATTAAAGAGCATAGGCCCACACTGACTCTCCCTCCCTCTCTGTCTCTCTTTCCCTCTCTCTCTGTCTCTCTTTCCCTCTCTCTCCCCTCCTTTGTTACCTCAGATTGCTGTTTTAATGGTCCTTGCTCTTTGTCGCTTATCTTTTTGGCTGCATTTTTCATTTTAATTCTTCCCTTTCAACGTTTTAATCTTTTTATTTGTTTTGTCGTTTTTCTTTAGTTCCGTTTTTGCATTATACTATTTTCCGCATGGCTTTTATTTTTTAATGGTTGTTGCTCCCGCTGCTGGCTTTTTTTGTTTTTGTTTTTATTTTGTTTGTTTTCGTCCATTCCACAGGTTTTGTAAAGGTTCCACCCGCTGGGGCTAGAAGGTGGGGCAACCTCGTCGGCATTCTCTTTTTTAGTATATCGTTCCTTTATTTCTTCGCCTTCGTGCGCCACCGAGTAAAGAAATGGTCAGTGTTACGTTCCCAAGAAATAGCCTCAGCCAGGTGTACCCGCTATACTATTTCGCTGCGTAATCGTGTTAGTGTGTGCGTTGTTTCGTGTAATCTACCTTGTAACGGACGCTAACTGACAACTTATCTGCTTCATACTTTCCTCCGTTTTTGCAGCGTTTTGTTGTCGAAGGGTAGTAAGCAGACTTTTTACCCTCACGAACAACTTTGTTCTTTATAACTACTAATACTATGATTCTCAATTTCCATTAGTAACGATCATAAGTTGGGTTAAATGTTCCTGTTCTTTCTGTCAAGGGAATTAAACACTAAAAGAGAGAGCCTACTTCTATTCCTGTTAGTCTGGTACATTAGTCCTACCACCCTCTATTGTTCATTTAACATTGTCTTCGGGCCTTCATCTAAGAACACGAGGATACATATGACATAATTTACCTTAGAAAGAGAAAGAACAACTGAAATGCCAAGTTACAAAGCCCACCTAACTAGTATCCCACATAAGAAACAGCGTCATGGAAGATAAGCATGAATAAGTTAAATTTTATACTTGCATCAGTGGACGTAACTCGTGTTTCTAGAGAGGCTGATCTCCATGTAAGCCCCATGAGTATTGCACAAGATGAAAAAGCGTCATGGAAGATGAACAAACCCGAGAGCACATCCATTATCAAATCACGGACCGTAACTCATGGCCGTACTCCCGCATGACGTTCGTCCCTCGTACGTTACACGCGCAGCTGCGGATTCACGAGATAAACGTCTGCGGTGATGGGAGTTACTGAGAAAGACGGGAAAATATGACTACTTCCGATGCACAGTGGAAACCATCTGATGATACGTCTTGAACCAGTGTATGTGTGCGTGTGTGGGATGGATAGATAGACAGATAGATTTCCAGGAAGCACTCAGCTCAGCACTGCCTCAGGGACATACGCCGGGCAGCTGAGGGCCCTGTCTCCATATATCGTGGGCGAGCAGCACCCAGACGTTGCCTTGACACCGGTGCTTCACCACGAGATATGAGTGAGCCAAGCGTCACCCTGCTCCCATAACCTCCGTCCTGTGGCCCCCCTCGGCGAGTTACTGCCTCTATCACCGCTCGGTCCACTGCGGCAGCCCCTTCCCCGCCGCACCTCTCCCAGCTGCTTCACTGCCGCATGGAGCTCCAGACCCCCTTTCAAAACCAGAGCAACCCAGCCTTAGTCTCTGCCGTGGAATGCGCCGAGTTATTACAAAGATGAACACCCACAAGCCTTGCCCTCAGTACATGCTGCAGAATGTGTCAACGGATGAAAGAACTCTGTTGGATCGTAATGAAGGAGAGCGTTGGCGACCCTTCACGTGGGATTATCCAGAGCCGCCGAACTAACCCTCTTACCATATCTGGCTGCAGGCAGTGACCAGCGTCCGGCCTGATTTATTGATCGGCCCGTCAGTAGCCGCAGGACTGGTTTTCCTCTAAATTGGAACACTGCAGGTGACCGCCGCTGGTGAGTTTAAATATTCCTCCCCAGACGGCGTATTTTTCCTCAAGGTGAACCTCTCCTTGTGTTGCGTATCAGAAGTATTGATTAGGTAGTGAAATATTCATGAAGAGAGCAGAATGTAGAGAGCGATACACATTGTAATAAAAGAATAAATACTGGTTGTTTAGAATCTATAACGAACTGAGAGGCTGGCCAGAAATAGTTTGTCTATTGTCACCTATAACGTTGTACTTTTTTATGAGAACCCGAGCCTTAAAACCCGAGAGAAAGGCCGAGGAAAAGACCACCAAATACACGAACAAGCCTATCAGTGTATTGCGGGGCCAGTTGTGTTGTTTCGTGCTGCAAACAAATACTAAAGCCATTCAGCGTCTTTATTGGCACATTAAAAATAATCCGGCGTTCTCTTCCTTCCTCCTGGCAGAAATAATGGCTGATTCTTTTCTGTAAAATTAGTTCCTGTCTGGCGGTCACTGCGCGGCGAGGAATGCTGGCCATTAACTTAATCCGAGGAGATTATAGTTGTGCTGCACTACCACGGCCATTTCCTCCCCCGGCTTAAGCGTCACGTAGTCATCACCTTGGCCAGACCCTCCGTTCACCTTCCCCTCCTCGATCAACACCTTGCTCAGCCCCTTCGTCCCTTCTTGCTCCCCCTCCTCCAGTCATTTCCTGTCTCAGCCGCATCATCTTCCCCTTCTTCCTCCTCCATCTCCTCAAGTCATCGTCTTTCTCAGCCATTCCATCGTTCTTCTTCTCCTTCTCCTCGTCCTTCACCGCCTTTCTCAGCCATTCTGTTGTTCTCCTTCTTCCTCGTCCTTCTCCATCTTCTTCAGTCATCACCTTGCAGCTCCATCTTCTCCTTCGTCCTCAATCTCTTCAGTTATCATTTTCCATAGCCATTACGTCTTTCCCTTCTTCCTTCTCTATCTTCTCCCTCCCTCCTCTTCCCTTCCTAAACCACCTCGATTTCCGCTGACTAGGCTGATAATAACAATAAGAAGAAAAGAACACCCATTATGCCATCATCCTTAACACCAACAACACCAGTATAAACAACATTAAAAGTAACATCACCAGGAGGGACAAATATCCACACCACCAGGCATTCTTGTCCGCGAGCATGTACTTCCACATCACTCCACATTAAAATTCAGTGACCCAGTTAGTTGTTACCTCGTTAAATCAGCTCCGGGTCGAAATGCTGAATCTTTTTTTCCTCCTCCTCGTATTGGGTTGGTCGTCCGGCAAAGGAAAAAATGTTGTGACTTTCAATGTCCGGCGAAGGTGAAGCGTGAAATGTTTTGATGCAATGAGAGGAATATACTGTTTTTTTGGGCTCTGTGATGTGTACCTTGTTGTTATCTTCAAATGGTGGATTGACACTCTTGCTCTCCCTCTCTCTCTCCCTCTCTCTCTATACCTCTAGTCAACTCCATCTTTTTTTCTGCTTTTTTTATTTTCGTTCCTAGTTTTCTTTCTCTAATTTTATATATTGACACTATTTTCTTTGTTTATTTGTCCTTTCCTACTCTTGTGCGCCTTGTTTTCTGTTCTCATGTGTATTCCTGTTTTTTCGTTTTCTTTAATATTTTTTTTGTCTAGTTTTCTTTCTCTAATTTTATATATTCACACTACCATTTTTTTTTGTCTTTTTCTACTCCTATGCGTCTTGCTTTCTGTTCTCAGGTGTTTGTTTTCCTTTGTGTATTCCTGGTTTTTTTTTCGTTTTTTTAATATTTTTCTCGGCAGCAGCTTTCTCTAAATTTGTATCTGTACATTATATTCCCTTTTTATTTGCCTTTTCCTCCTCGTATGCGTCTTGTTTTCTATTCTTGTGTGTCTGTTCTCTTTGTTTAATCATGTTTAGAGCTTCTGGTAACCTCTATGTTCGTTTTCTTACAGTCTACAAAACATTCAATCATTTGCTTCTCGTCCCTCGGTCGTAACAAATCACTAACCGAGAAATTCTTTGTTAGCTCGATCGTCTAAAAGAAGAAAAAGAAAAAAAAACATTTGGAACGAACTTGGCTTCCTCTCTCTCTCAGTGTGGATGCGTGACCCCGTGTTTTTGTTCTCTTTCTCTCTCTTTCTCTCTCTCTCTCTCTTTCTCCCTGCTTTAGTTCCTCTCCTCCGTGTACCAAATAACTGTAATTCCCTTCCTGTTTTTTCTTTTCCTCCTGCGCGTTTTTTCCTCCTCCTCCTCCTCCTCCTCCTTCTCCTCCTCTTCCCTTTTTTCCTGGTCATTCTACGTCTCCAGCTTCCCCATGCCTTCCTTCCCTCTCCTTAACAACCTCGATTCCCTCCCATCCCTTACTCACGCTCCTCCTCCTCCCCTTGCTAAGCGCCATCAAAGCCCCTCACTTGAATATAGAGAAGAACAGAGCACTAGGGATATCTACCTTTTCCCTCATTTGATCAGCGCACCGCCCTCTCCCCGCCTCCGTACAAATGCCACTTAGATTTCATAGTGGGATTCTGAGGACCACTTTTCACCGTGATTATGGCGACCAGGGAAGGCGAGGGAAGGGGACAGCGAGGTTCCAGTCTGCCGCCGGAGCTTCCCGCCTCGTGTAATGGTTCCCTTATCTTGAACGCCGGAATTTACGAGCGAGATAGTGTAGGAGGGACAGCGGCGGTGGTCGTCTAGGGATGCTGATGGTGATGGCAGTTGTTATGGTGGGCGGTGCGTGTTCTGCCTCTACGTACGCTGTTCTGTTCCTCCTTTTTCCTTATACACTAAGTTTCAAAGCTAAGGTAACTCTGGTGATCGTGTGTGTAAGGTAACGACCCTATGCAATCAACTGGTATCATTGGAGGTTCTTTGTGGCAATCCAGTGGCGAGACAAAGGTTTTCCGAAGCTTGAAGGGACAGGGTCAATAGATATAACACTGGCAGTGGCGAGCTTGTGGGTGCAGTTTCGGTATTGGCCGCAATGAAAAGACAGATGGCCGAGGGAACGCGAGCCGCCCATGACAGCACTTCCTGTAACAAATGTGCGAGAGTGGCGACACCATCTGTCAAAATAATGAGATCAAGGAGAAAGAGTTATGACGGGACGCTGGCTGACCTGAGGCGTAAATTTTCAATATGGGTCAAAGAAGAGTTGTAGAATTAGAGAGATTTTCGGGTAGTCTAACCTTGAGAGAGAGAGAGAGAGAGAGAGAGAGAGACGCACGTGTACTCCACCAAAATCCATCCTGGAATGTGGTCAGCCACTTTAGGGTGAATAGCTCGACCCTGGGAGTGGCCGAGTCGTGTGGAAGAGAGGTGGAAGGGGGGGGAGGTGTAGAGGGGAGAGAGGAGGGAACGGTAGAGGAAGGACTGTAGAGTAGGAGAAGAGCGATGGAGGAAAGAAAGAGGGGGTAGGGTTGGAGGTATAGAGAGAGCCCATGGAGAGAGACATACAAGGAGGAAGGAAGAAGAAGAGGAGGAGGAGGAAGAGAGGAGTAAGAGAAGAGCGAAGGAGGAAAATGGAAAGGAGAGGCAGGAGTGGAGGGAGGGGAAGCAGAAAGGAGGTGAGAGAGGAGAGAGGAGAGAGGAGAGGAGAGGAGAGAAGAGAGAGAGAGTGCCTGCTTTCCTTGAGGACGTCTGAAGAGGATGAGGGCGTGGGTGGAGATGGAGGAGGAGGAGGAGAAGGAGGAGGAGAGAAGGAAGAGGAGGAGGAGGAGGGAGATGAAGGGCAGTGAGGCAGCGGGAGAGGAAATGGTGAGGGAACACGATGAGGGGAAAACTGAGCCAGTCTTTTCTTCGTTTTTTCCTTCTTTCCTCTTTCTCGTCTTTGGTACTGAGTGGCGGGAAATCGCTCTGTGGGTGAGGGTCGATTAAGACCTTGATGGAAAGAGGAACAAAAAAGCAGCCTTCTCTAAAAGTAGCGTAGCAGCCAATTCATCTTTTTCTCTATATATTCCTGCATGTTTAGATAGTGCAGAGTAGCGTTTTCTATGTTTTCCTTTCGTAGAGTGACTATAGACGTACAGGAGATAAATTCGAGGTGTCTAAACGCGTATCAGACAGGAATTAAAAGTAACGTAGTAGCCAATTCATCTTCTTTTATATATTTCTGTATGTTTAGATAGTGCAGAGTAGCGTTTTAATTTTTCCTTTCGTAGAGTGACTAAAGACCTGAAGGAGAGACATTCGAAGAGTCTAAACGCGTATCGGACAGGAATTAAAAGTAGCGTAGTAGCCAATTCATGTTTTGCGTTACAGATTTCTGATGTTGAAAGCCACCAGTCTGCTTTTTACGTGTATTGCAATCGGGACTTGATGGGAAAAATAATCAAAAGGCTCCACTGACGAACTTGTGATGGGCGAATTTATATTTTATCAGTGGAAGCTTAATCAGTGTGGCAGTAATTATGGATATGCTAGTTTTCAAAAGGATCCGTCTAGTCTATATGGCGTAAAAGGACACAATTAGAAAGAAAAAACGTAATGGATCTTATTTTCTTTTTTACTTCTGTGTGACGTAAGCTATTAATAATTCTGACTTTTTTTTGGCGAGGACTTTGCGTAGGTCTTAATTTATAGAAGACTCTTAGCAACGGGAAGAGACAACAATTTTTAGATGAAAGCCTTGAAAACAAAACACATACGCTCCGGTTACCTTATATTCCTTTTCATAATTTCATAATTTAGACTTTTCAAACCATCTCCCATTTTTAATTCACGTATTCACATCCAGCGTTCATACTAACTCATTATAAAGATACGGGACCACTTATATATGGATTATGGCTTCAGACAGGCAGCTAGGTTTTGTCTTTTTGTCGACAGTAAAGGAAACCGCTCAAGGGCAAAAGTAAATGAGATAAAAAACCCATATAAGAAAGTACAGATGAGAGGGCAAAAGAGAGGTCAGTTTCGGGTGGAGAGGTGGAGAGGTGGTTTCATACGATAACTTGGTCTGACTTCATACGAGTGAGTGAGAGGAACCAATAGAAATAGACGCAGAACCAGGAGGCAAGAGTACCACCGTCGATCCTTCAGCTAGTCATCCACAGAGAGGCTTCGTGCGGGATGGGGCAATTTTGAAGCCTTCCCTTACCCGGTTGCGAGGCTTGTCAGGGCAGACTTTCGAGCCGAACTCCGGGCAATAGCACAGTACATATATTTCTTGGAGTAGTGCCAGTAGCCTTAGGGGAGATAAAAAAAGGTCCATGGTGCTGCTGTTCGTGGCATTCATGAGAGAGAGAGAGCAGGAGAGCATGAGAGTAAGAGCGAGAGAGAGATTTACCAGAGTACTGACGAATAGTTTATCTGTATGTAGTGACCCCGCAATAGAGAGACACGAGAGATAGAGATTAACCTTTGTATTGACGACTCATCTGTGTGTCTTTTGTAACAGAAAACAATATTTATCCAAGGCGAAGTCATACCGGGAAAACGCAAATAGCACATGTTTTTCTCCCCGTTTAGACATCTCTCTCTGTCTCTCCCCTCAGTATAAACAAAAGTAATACCAGGAACACACACATAGCATTTAAGATGTTTTTTGCTTTACCGACCATCTCTCTCTCTCTCCCTCTCCCTGACCCATTCTCTTCTTAACATTTTATAATGCTGCGTCATAACTTTACTCTGAATTTGTTAGTGCCGACCCATTTACATTTAACACAACAACAAAACAAGTATTTCTGCTGCTCTTATAGTTAATTGCACGTCGAGTAAGTTTTTGTGTGTGTTTTTTCTCATTACTTTTAACTAACATGAACTGTAACGTGAGGTATTACCCCACCTATAGTTCCACACACACACACACACACACACACACACACACACACACACGATCACGGACATACACACACCACTGCCCCCTCTCTCTCTCTCTCTCTCTCTCTCTCTCTCTCTCTCTCTCTCTCTCTCTCTCTCTCTCTCTCTCTCTCTCTCTCTCTCTCTCTCTCTCTCTCTCTCTCTCTCTCTCTCTCTCTCTCTCTCTCTCCGGATGTAGGAGTCCTGCCACACTCTCGTAATTAACAAGAAAGTAATGTTTAACGCTCTTACCCTGTGATTTATTATCGACACTGACACGGCAGCGAATACGATAATGAGAGCGAGGAAAACCGGGAAGATGGCGAGGGGGGAGGAAGCTGTGATATAGAGAAAGGAAAGGAAGGGAAGAAAAGGAAGGGTTTCAGAGAGGGTGAGGTACTTAAAAGACGGCGTTTGATACAGAAAGGTGAAAGGAGTGAGATAAACGAAGGCAACTGTTATAACAGGACCGTGATGTGGAAGAATGAGATTAACCCTTACACTGCCAAGCTGCCGTTCGTGCGCGCATTTCACACGCAACAAACTTTCCCGACCTTCCCGTCATCACCGCGCCCTCTTTTCATCCACATATTTATATTCTGTAAAGTCCTGTACATGAGACTGTATTATATTTTGTAGTACAATACCTATAGTTAGGCATATGAATACAATTTACTTTATATCTTATGCACATGACGAACATATTTTCTGAAAAATAATATATATATAT
>NW_026110523.1:92500-104706 GCF_024679095.1 Eriocheir sinensis
TGACACGTTAATAATTCTTGGCCGGACTAAATCTTCGTTATCATGGATTACGTATATATATATATATATATATATATATATATATATATATATATATATATATATATATATATATATATATATATATATATATATATATATATATATATATATATATATATATATATATATATATATATATATATATATATATATATATATAAATATTTCAGCGGTAGAGAATTTACAGTAATAAAACCCTAATAAATAAAAGGAGTTGTATATAGTTGATCCAATTGCTTAGAAAAATATTTCAGCGGTTGAGATATTTACAGAACCCTGATAAATAAAGGAGTACATACTATTCCTGTATTTTTTCTTTTCTTTCCTTTTCGTCTTTGTTTTACTCGTGTTTTCCTCTTAAAAGACAGTTAAGAAAAACATATCTGACGGTTTGGTGTTGGCGACGTTAATAATTCTTGGCCGGACAAAACAGGAAAAGAAAAATAAATCTTTGTTATACTGGATTACATTACGTACGGTAAATTAAAGTGATATGTATATATATATATATATATATATATATATATATATATATATATATATATATATATATATATATATATATATATATATATATATATATATATATATATATATATATATATATATATATATATATATAAATATATATATATATATATATATATATATATATATATATATATATATATATATATATATATATATATATATATATATATATATATAGTTGATCCAGTTTCTAATACAAATATTTCAGCGGTAGAGAATTTACAGTACTAAAACCCTAATAAATGAAAGGAGGTTGTATATAGTTGGTCCAGTTGCTAAGAAAAATATTTCAGTGGTTGAGAAATTTACAGAACCCTAATAAATAAAGGGAGTACATACTATTCCTGTATTTTTTTCTTTTCTTTCCTTTTCGTCTTTGTTTTACTCGTGTTTTCCTCTTAAAAGAGAGTTAAGAAAAAACATATCTGACGGTTTTGGTGTTGGCGACGTTAATAATTCTTGTCCGGACTAAAGAGAAAAACAAAAATAAATCTTCGTTATCATGGATTACATTACGTACGGTGAATTAAAGTGATATATATATATATATATATATATATATATATATATATATATATATATATATATATATATATATATATATATATATATATATATATATATATATATATATATATATATATATATATATATATATATATATATATATATATATATATATATATATATATATATATATATATATATATATATATATATATATATATATATATATAGATCAAAATGTTTATAAGACAAATATTTGTGTGGTAGAGAATTTACAGTACAAAAACCCTGATAAATAAAAGGAGGTTGTATATAGTTGATCCAGTTGCTTAGAAAAATATTTCAGCGGTTGAGAAATTTACAGAAGAACCCTAATAAATAAAGGGAGTACATCCCGTATTTTTTTCTTTTCTTTCCTTTTCGTCTTTGTTTTACTCGTGTTTTCCTCTAAAAAGACAGCTAAGAAAAAACATATCTGACGGTTTTGGTGTTGGCGACGTTAATAATTCTTGGCCGGACTATAGAGAAAAACAAAAATAAATCTTCGTTATCATGGATTACATTGCATATTAATTATATATATATATATATATATATATATATATATATATATATATATATATATATATATATATATATATATATATATATATATATATATATATATATATATATATAAATATATATATATATATATATATATATATATATATATATATATATATATATATATATATATATATATATATATATATATATATATATATATATATATATATATATATATATAGTTCATCCAGTTTCTAAGACAAATATTTCAGTGGAAGAGAATTTACAGTACAAAAACTCTAATAAATAAAAGGTGGTTGTATATAGTTGATCCAGTTGCTTAGAAAAATATTTCAGCGGTTGAGAAATTTACAGAAGAACCCTAATAAATAAAGGGAGTACATACTATTCCTGTATTTTTTACTTTTCTTTCCTTTTCGTCTTTGTTTTACTCAAGTTTTCCTCTTAAAAGATAGTCAAGAAAAAACATATCTGACGGTTTTGGTGTTGGCGACGTTAATAATTCTTGGCCGGACTAAACAGAAAAACGAAAATAAATCTTCGTTATCATGGATTACATTACGTACGGTTAATTAATGTGATATATATATATATATATATATATATATATATATATATATATATATATATATATATATATATATATATATATATGTAAATATGTATATATATATATATATATATATATATATATATATATATATATATATATATATATATATATATATATATATATATATATATATATATATATATATATATATATATATATATATATATATATATATATATATATATATATATATATATATATATATATATATATATATATATATATATATATATATATATATATATATATATATATATATATATATATATATATATATATATATATATATACAAATATTTCAGTAGAGAATTTACAGTACAAAACCTAATAAAGAAAAGGAGGTTGTATATAGTTGATCCAGTTGCTTAGAAAAATATTTCAGCGGTTGAGAAATTTACAGAAGAACCTAATAAATAAAGGGAGTACATACTATTCCTGTATTTTTCTTTCTTTCCTTTTCGTCTTTGTTTTACTCGTGTTTTCCTCTTAAAGACAGTTAAGAAAAACATATCTGACGGTTTTGTGTTGGCGACGTTAATAATTCTTGGCCGGACTAAAGAAAAACAAAACTAAATCTTCTTGATTATGGATTACATTACGTACGGCGAATTAAAGTGATATATATATATATATATATATATATATATATATATATATATATATATATATATATATATATATATATATATATATATATATATATATATATATATATATATATATATATATATATATATATATATATATATATATATATATATATATATATATATATATATATATATATATATATATATATATATATATATATATATATATATATATATATATAAGTTCATCAGTTTCTAGACAAATATATCAGTAGTGAAGAATTTGCACAACAAAAACTCTAATAAATAAAGGTTGGTGTATGTATAGTTGATCCATTGAAAAATATTTCAGCGGTTGAGAAATTTACAGAAGAACCCTAATAAATAAAGGAGTACATACTATTCCTGTATTTTTTTTTTCTTTCCTTTTCGTCTTTGTTTTACTCAAGTTTTCCTCTTAAAAGAGAGTCAAGAAAAAACATATCTGACGGTTTTGGTGTTGGCGACGTTAATAATTCTTGGCCGGACTAAAGAGAAAAACAAAAATAAATCTTCGTTATCATGGATTACATTACGTACGGTGAATTAAAGTGATATATATATATATATATATATATATATATATATATATATATATATATATATATATATATTAAATATATATATATATATATATATATATATATATATATATATATATATATATATATATATATATATATATATATATATATATATATATATATACGCTATCCTCTTCCTTAAATCTCCTTTTATTTATTTGGCTTCCTCTGTAAATTTCTCTGCCTCACAAATATTTTTCTTAGGCACTGAACCAATTATATATATATATATATATATATATATATATATATATATATATATATATATATATATATATATATCTATATATATATATATATATATATATATATATATATTTAGACAAATATTTCAGAGGTAGATAATTTACAGTACAAAAACACTCATACATAAAAGGTGGTTGTACATAGTTGATACAGTTGCTAAGAAAAATATTTCAGCGATTGAGAAATTTACAGAAGGACCCTAATAAATAAATGGAATACTTACTATTCCTGTATTTTTTACTTTTCTTTCCTTTTCGTCTTTGTTTTACTCGTTTTCCTCTTAAAAGACAGTTAAGAAAAACATATCTGACGGTTTTGGTGTTGGCGACGTTAATAATTCTTGGCCGGACTAAAGAAAAACAAAATAAATCTTCGTTATCATGGATTACATTACGTACAGTGAATTAAGTGATATATATATATATATATATATATATATATATATATATATATATATATATATATATATATATATATATATATATATATATATATATATATATATATATATATATATATATATATATATATATATATATATATATATATATATATATATATATATATATATATATATATATATATATATATATATATATATATATATATATATATATATAGTTGATATATTTTATTCCTATATTTTTATTTTATTTCTTTTCTATATATATATATATATATATATATATATATATATATATATATATATATATATATATATATATATATATATATATATATATATATATATATATATATATATATATATATAGTTTCTAAGACAAATATTTCAGCGGTAGAAAATTTTACAGTACAAAACTAATAAATAAAAGTAGATTGTATATAGTTTATTCAGTTGCTAAGAAAAATATTTCAGCGGTTGAGATATTTACAGTAGAACCCTAATAAATAAAGGGAGTACATACTATTCCTGTATTTTTTGCTTTTCTTTCCTTTACGTCTTTCTTTTACTCGTGTTTTCCTCTTAAATGACAGTTAAGAAAAAACATATCTGACAGTTTTGGTGTTGGCGACGTTAATAATTATTGGCCGGACTAAAGAGAAAAACAAAAATAAATCGTCGTTATCATGGATTCCATTACGTACGGTGAATTAAAGTGATATATATATATATATATATATATATATATATATATATATATATATATATATATATATAAATATATATATATATATATATATATATATATATATATATATATATATATATATATATATATATATATATATATATATATATATATATATATATATTTATATATATATATATATATATATATATATATATATATATATATATATATATATATATATATATATATATATATATATATAGTCTAAGACAAATATTTCAGTGGTAGAGAATTTACAGTACAAAAACCCTAATAAATAAAAGGTGGTTGTATATAGTTGATCCAGTTGCTTAGAAAAATATTTCAGCGGTTGAGAAATTTACAGAAGAACCCTAATAAATAAATGAAGTACATACTATTCCTGTATTTTTTTCTTTTCTTTCCTTTTCGTCTTTGTTTTACTCGTGTTTTCCTCTTAAAAGACAGTTAAGAAAAAACATATCTGACGGTTTTGGTGTTGGCGACGTTAATAATTCTTGGCCGGACTAAAGAGAAAAACAAAAAATAAATCTTCTTTATCATGGATTACATTACGTACGGTGGATTAAATATATATATATATATATATATATATATATATATATATATATATATATATATATATATATATATATATATATATATATATATATATATATATATATATATATATATATATATATATATATATATATATATATATATATATATATATATATATATATATATATATATATATATATATATATATATATATATATATATATATATATATATATATATATATATATATATATATATATATATATATATATATATATATATATATATATATATCTATAGAGTTGATATATATATATATTTACAGAAGAACCTAATAAATAAATATATACATAATTCCTGTATTTTCTTTTCTTTCCTTTTCGTCTTTGTTTTACTCGTGTTTCCTCTTCAAAGACAGTTAAGAAAAATCATATCTGACGGTTTTGGTGTTGGCGACGTTAATAATTCTTGGCTGGACTAAAGAGAAAAGCAAAAATAAATCTTCGTTATGATGGATTACATTACGTACGGTGAATTAAAGTGATATATATATATATATATATATATATATATATATATATATATATATATATATATATATATATATATATATATATATATATATATATATATATATATATATATATATATATATATATATATATATATATATATATATATATATATATATATATATATATATATATATATATATATATAATATATTTATTATATATATATATATATATATATATATATATATATATATATATATATATATATATATATATATATATATATATATATATATATATATATATATATATTATACAGTTTCTAAGACAAATATTTCAGCGGTAGAAAATTTACAGTACAAAAACCCTAATATATAAAAGGAGGTTGTATATAGTTGATCCAGTTGCTAAGAAAAATATTTCAGCGGTTGAGAAATTTACAGAAGAACCCTAATAAATAAAGAGAGTACATACTATTCCTGTATTTTTTTTCTATCCTTTTCGTCTTTGTTTTACTCGTGTTTTCCTCTTAAAAGACAGTTAAGAAAAAACATATCTGATGGTTTTGGTGTTGGCGACGTTAATAATTCTTGACCGGACTAAAGAGAAAAACAAAAATAGATCTTCGTTATCATGGATTACATTACGTACGGTGAATATATATATATATATATATATATATATATATATATATATATATATATATATATATATATATATATATATATATATATATATATATATATATATATATATATATATATATATATATATATATATATATATATATATATATTTATATATATATATATATATATATATATATATATATATATATATATATATATATATATATATATATATAGTTGATCCAGTTTCTAAGACAAATATTTCAGCGGTAGGAAATTTACACTACAAAAACCCTAATAAATAAAAGGAGGTTGTATATGGTTGATCCAGTTGCTAAGAAAAATATTTCAGCTGTTGAGAAATTTACAGAAGGAACCTAATAAATAAAGTGAGTATGTTACTATTCCTGTATTTTTTCTTTTCTTTCCTTTTCGTCTTTGTTTTACTCGTGTTTTCCTCTTAAAAGACAGTTAAGAAAAAACATATCGGACGGTTTTGGTGTTTGCGACGTTAATAATTCTTGGCCGGACTAAAGAGAAAAACAAAAATAAATCTTCGTTATACTGCATTACATTACGTACGGTGAATTAAAGTGATATATATATATATATATATATATATATATATATATATATATATATATATATATATATATATATATATATATATATATATATATATATATATATATATATCTATATATATATATATATATATATATATATATATATATATATATATATATATATATATATATATATATATATATATATATATATATATATATATATATATATTATAGAGTTTCAAAGACAAATATTTCAGTGGTAGAGAATTTACAGTACAAAAACTCTAATAAATAAAAGGTGGTTGTATATAGTTAATCCAGTTGCTAAGAAAAATATTTCAGCGGTTGAGAAATTTACAGAAGAACCGTAATAAATAAAGGGAGTAAATACTCTTCCTGTATTTTTTCTTTTCTATCCATTTCGTCATTGTTTTACTCGTGTTTTCCTCTTAAAAGACAGTTAAGAAAAAACATATCTGACGGTTTTGGTGTTGGCGACTTTAATAATTCTTGGCCGGACTAAAGAGAAAAACAAAAATAAATCTTCGTTATCATGGATTACATTACGTACGGTGAATTAAAGTTATATATATATATATATATATATATATATATATATATATATATATATATATATATATATATATATATATATATATATATATATATATATATATATATATATATATATATATATATATATATATATATATATATATATATATATATATATATATATATATATATATATATATATATATATATATATATATATATAAATATTTCAGCGGTAGAGAATTTACAGTACAAAACTAATAAATAAAAGGAGGTTGTATATAGTTGATCCAGTTGCTTAGAAAATATTTCAGCAGTTGAGAAATTTACAGAAGAACCTAATAAATAAAGGTACATACTATTCCTGTATTTTTTCTTTTCCTTTTCGTCTTTGTTTTTACTCGTGTTTTCCTCTTAAAAGACAGTTAAGAAAAACATATCTGACGGTTTGGTGTTGGCGACGTTAATAATTCTTGGCCGGACTAAAAGAAAAACAAAAATAAATCTTCGTTATCATGGATTACATTACGTACAGTGAATTATATATATATATATATATATATATATATATATATATATCTATATATATATATATATATATATATATATATATATATATATATATATATATATATATATATATATATATATATATATATATATATATATATATATATATATATATATATATATATATATATATATATATATATATATATATATATATATATATATATATATATATATATATAGTTCATCCAGTTTCTAAGACAAATATTTCAGCGGTAGAGAATTTACAGTACAAAAACCCTAATAAATAAAAGGAGGTTGTATATAGTTGATCCAGTTGCTTAGAAAAATATTTCAGCGGTTGAGAAATTTACAGAAGAACCCTAATAAATAAAGGGAGTACATACTATTCCTGTATTTTTTTCTTTTCTTTCCTTTTCGTCTTTGTTTTACTCGTGTTTTCCTCTTAAAAGACAGTTAAGAAAAAACATATCTGACGGTTTTGGTGTTGGCGACGTTAATAATTCTTGGCCGGACTATAGAGAAAAACAAAAATAAATCTTCGTTATCATGGATTACATTACGTACGGTGAATTAAAGTGATATATATATATATATATATATATATATATATATATATATATATATTTATATATATTTATATATATATATATAGATATATAGATATATATATATATATATATATATATATATATATATATATATATATATATATATATATATATATATATATATATATATATATATATATATATATATATATATAGTTTATATTTATATAAATATCTATATATATACAACTAATAAATAAAAGGTGGTTGTATATAGTTGATCCAGTTGCTTGAAAAATATTTCAGCGGTTGAAATTTACAGAAGAACCTAATAAATAAAGGGAGTACATACTATTCCTGTATTTTTTTCTTTTCTTTTCGTCTTTGTATTGCTCGTGTATTCTTCTTAAAAGACAGTTAAGAAAAATCATATCTGACGGTTTTGGTGTTGGCGACGTTAATAATTCTTGGCCGGACTAAAGAGAAAAACAATAATAAATCTTCGTTATCATGGATTACATTACGTACAATTAAGTGATATATATATATATATATATATATATATATATATATATATATATATATATATATATATATATATATATATATATATATATATATATATATATATATATATATATATATATATATATATATATATATATATATATATATATATATATATATATATATATATATATATATATATATATATATATAAATACTAATAAATAAAAGGAGGTTGTATATAGTTGATCCAGTTCCTAAGAAAAACATTTCAGCGGTTGAGAAATTTACAGAAGAACCGTAATAAAAAAAGGGAGGTACATACTATTCCTGTATTTTTCCTTTTCTTTCCTTTTCGTCTTTGTTTTACTCAAGTTTTCCTCTTAAAAGATAGTCAAGAAAAAACATATCTGACGGTTTTGGTGTTTGCGACGTTAATAATTCTTGGCCGGACTAAACAGAAAAACGAAAATAAATCTTCGTTATCATGGATTACATTACGTTGACATTAAAGTGATATATATATATATATATATATATATATATATATATATATATATATATATATATATATATATATATATATATATATATATATATATATATATATATATATATATATATATGTATATATATATATATATATATATATATATATATATATATATATATATATATATATATATATATATATATATATATATATATATATATATATAAGACAAATATTTCAGTTGAGAAATTTACAGAAGAACCTAATACATAATGGGAGGTACATACTATTCCTATATTTTTTCTTTTCTTTCCTTTTCGTCTTTGTTTTACTCGTGTTTTCCTCTTAAAAGACAGTTAAGAAAAAACATATCTGACGGTTTTGGTGTTGGCGACGTTAATAATTCTTGGCCGGACTAAAGAGAAAAACAAAAATAAATCTTCGTTATCATGGATTAATTTAGTTTAGGTGAATTAAAGTGATATATATATATATATATATATATATATATATATATATATATATATATATATATATATATATATATATATATATATATAGATATATATATATATATATATTTCATCAACAGCGGTTGAGAATTTACAGAAGAACCCTAATAAATAAAGGAGGTACATACTATTCCTGTATTTTCCTTTTCTTTTCCTTTTCGTCTTTGTTTTACTCGTGTTTTCCTCTTAAAAAGACAGTTAAGAAAAAACATATCTGACGGTTTTGTGTTGTTCGACGTTAATAATTCTTGGCCGGACTAAAGAAGAAAACAAAATAAATCTTCGTTATCATGGATTACATTACGTGAATTAATTATATATATATATATATATATATATATATATATTAATATATATATATATATATATATATATATATATATATATATATTAATATATATATATATATATATATATATATATAGATATATAGATTTGAAAATAGATATATATATATATATATATATATATATATATATATATATATATATATATATATATATATATATATATATATATATTTATCTATCTATCTTTCTCTCTATCTATATATTTTTCTATACCTATCTACTCCTATCTATCTATCTATATCTATCTATGTATTAGTAGTTTTATCATCTTGAGAGAGAGAAAAGAGAAGAGAAGGAAAGGGAAAAGAGGAGAAGAAAAGCATAAGAAGGATGTGCAAGGGAAAGATGGCAAAGGCCTGAGAAAGGACATAACTATCATCAAATTATTTCACGTCTGCATAGTAACACAAAAGATCAGACTGGAAGACATTGACTGCGTGGGAAAAACAAAACAAAAAAAAAACAAGAAAAAAGCAAAAGTCGGTACAAAATCACGTTCAGAAGACAAGAAGAAACGCAAAAAGAATAAGATGATACAGGAAGATTTTAGAAAGAACGAAGGTAAAGAAATATATGATAGAACATGAGGGAACCTATGGAGAGAGAGAGAGGGAGAGGGAGAGAGAGAAGGGGAGAGTAGGTATTTAGGAGAGGGGATAGGGGAAAGAGGGAGGAGGAGGTAGAGGGAAGAAAAGGTGAAAAGTTAGTTTGGGAGGAAGAACAGAGGAGGAAAAGATTATTAAATGAAGAAGAAAAAGAAAGGAGAGGAATAAAAAAAAAGAGAATCGTGTAGGACAGAGAGGATATGAAAGACGACAAGAGGAAGGAACTAAAACATGTAGATGGAGGAGGAGAAGGAGGAGGAGGAGAGGAGGAGGAGGAGGAGGAGGAGGAGGAGGCACTCAAGTAAATGAATGTCACTGTACAAATGATTCTGCCTTACTATCCTCTCCACTTTCCTCCACTTTCCTCCACTTTTCATTCCACTTTCCATTCCACTTTTCATTCCACTTCTCTGCTCTGTAATGTTGCGCTTTCTCCATTTCATTATTTACTATCTTCTCGTCTATTCTACATTTTCCTTTAATATATTTCATCTCTTGTGTTTACTTTCCTTTTCGTCCTTTTCTTCTTTCTTTGGTTCAACTCTGTTTATTTTCTTACATTCATTCCTCCACCCTTCATTCCTTTTCCTCATTCTTTCTTTCACCTTTTTTCACTATTGTATCCACTCTTTTACTCTTCTTCCATTTCCTTCTTTCGTTAACATAATCTTTTTTCTTCTCATTTCCTCTTCTCTTTCCTCTTCTTTCCGTCATTTATCATATATCAGTCATTCCTCTTCCTTCCGAGAATTCAAGAGGAAAGAGAGAAATTATTAACACTCTTTAAATAGATCAAACTCACTCACTAGCAAGCATGCATCGAGAGAGAGAGAGAGAGAGAGAGAGAGAGAGAGAGAGAGAGAGAGAGAGAGAGAGAGAGAGAGAGAGAGAGAGAGAGAGAGAGAGAGAGAGAGAGAGAGTATCGTACGTTTTAAAATTCCTGACTTTAGTTCTTGCCTGCATTTCTCTCACCTCAATATTGCATACGGAG
>NW_026110524.1:0-85000 GCF_024679095.1 Eriocheir sinensis
GCTTGTACTGCTCCTTAGTCAGCACAATCTTAAGCCACCTGTGACATCAAGATCAAGTTCATACAAATGGCGCCCAACGGAAAAACGGGATAACAGCAAGGCATGGACGATCTTCCACCGATTTAGTCTTTGTATAGTAGTTATTAGATCGCCCTGTATTCTATGGTAACATATTATAGGAGAGCTACGGACTATGAAGGATTATAAACAATAATAAAGGTAAGTTTGCCGTTGTTGTTAGATAAGACGAAAAACAGACCCTTAGAAACATCCCAAAGAAGAAAAAAATCAATAAAAATTTGTACATTCAGCGTATAGCAGCAGGGCTAAACTTATAGGCATTTTTATGTAAAAAAATCCGCGCTATCTCCGAAAATTACGGTATTGTTATTTTTAGACAGAAACCTCCCTCTTGTTTGATTTACATTGTTTTTGAATTACGCGACCTCTTCAAGAACGCAACACTCGCGTAAATCGAGAGTTACCTGTACCCTCTTCTTCTTCTTGTGACCACAACTTACCGACCTCACAAGGAAATAACCGACATGCTGCTGACTTGAGTTTCTGACTAGAATTTCGATGAGTTTCCCGTGAAATGCAGCCGACTTGGAATCTCTGTACAAAATTCTTGAGAAACTAGCAGCTGGGTGACTGTGTTCACACATGCTGGGGTGAGATTCACAGAGATGCATGCCAATGGCCCGTGGTAAAAGGTACGAACTAATGATTTAACTATCAACGTTGGCTTATTCACAAAACTTCCGTTTTGTCATAGTTAGAGGCTGCTGATTGGATGAGCGCCGTCGATGGCGTCATTGGACTCGGCCAGTCACAAGCGTGTATTCAAAACTGTCAGTCAATTGTAAGGCAGCCAGCTGCCTTCAGCTCGCGACTTCAAAGCGTCCGTTTTCTCTTCACATTTTCTGCCTTTTTACGGTCGTATTTTGAGATAACAAGGGAGTAACGTGGGGAAAAAAGTCAGTTTCTCCACAGGCCGGAACAAATAAGCGCGTTTTCAGTGTTTTCAATACCCCGAGTTTTGTGATCCACGAGTTTAGCCCTATACCTGCGGAATGAAGCAAGCGCAAAACTCGGAAGGGTACTGTAGTTTTATATTTTTATTAAATATATCTTGCCAAATTATAGGTGTGTCTTATACTTCAGTGTGTCTTATATGGCAGGAAATATGGTAACTATCAACGTTCACTTCAGATTCACAAAACTTTTGCTTTGTCATAGTTAGAGGCCGCTGATTGGGTGAGCCCATCAATGATGTAATCGGACTCAGTGAATCACAAGGGTGTTTTCAGAACTCATCCAATTGTAAGGCAGCCACCTTCAGCTGCAGCTTCAAAAGAGTAAAGTGGGAAAAAAAGTCAGCTTCTTCATGGGCAGGAACAAATAAGAACTTTCTCTCTGTTTTCAATACCTCGAGTTTCACGATCCTCGAGTTTAGCGCTATAGCTTCGGAACAAAGCAAGCGCGAAACTAGGGAGGGTATTGTAGATCTGTAATGCTACCTCACTGTTACATAAAGATATTAATGGTTGAATTGATGAATCATAATTTATTACAAGTTTCTGTAGTACCTACCTTGTGTTAAGTCAAGGTTCTGCTGTAGTATAGTAATATCACTTAGTATTTCCAATCTTGCCCTCAATACCAATGCCTTCATTACCCCCACCATCACGGCCTCATTACTATTCACTGCGTAAATGCTGCTAGCACGTTCAGAACAGAAATAAGCTCATTACTGTACCTGATGTCTTCCCCTGCTATTCCTCACAGGTTGTGTTGGGGGCCTTGGAGGTGTTCCAGAGCCTGGTGGAGACGCTCGGCGAGGACTTCCTGAGGCCACTTTTGGCAGATGCCATTCCACCTATCTCGGAGGTTCTGGAGTCTACCAACCAGGAAGTGGAGTCGGCCACTCGAACTTTGTTTGGAAAAATGGAGGACATTTTAGGAGACCAGTTGAGGGCATATCTCAATTATTAGTTTATGAAATATGTCTGAGTATAAGTACTCCATTATCTGACATATTTGAGAGCAAAATTAGGGGATCATTTTCAAAGCTCGAATCAAAATTGTAACCCCTACATCCTGGGGGCGTCGGAGAACATTGCCAAACACATCACCTTAACCCTATATTTCCCATGAATATTTAAGTAAAGAAAATGAAATTTCTGACATCAGCATCAAGTACAAAGAATTTTCCATATGATACCATAAAATATCTCGGAAAACATCAGCCATGAAGACATAAGAAAAGGGATTGACCCTCTGAATGCTTACAAAAGACACTTGAGGAATTAGTTGTACTGTTTACACAAAGGCGTAGTGCAGGGTTGCAAAGTTTAGTTTTATGGATGGTTTATACTGTGTTGCTACTAACTTATCACCTCTAAACTCATCAGTAGGTGTTGTTAGGCTTGTTGCCCCTGGAGAGCCTGAACTAGTTCTTGAGAGGTAAGGTAATATGTGAGGTTTTAGTAAGGTAAATATCATTGTGAGACAACACAGGAAGAAGAGGTGATAACAGTTACTTCCCGTGAAACCCACAGAAGCTGATCAAAGGTAAAACTTGCCAAGCTCTTTGTCAGCTTTTTTAACATCTCAGAGCTGATGCATTTAAGGTAGTTTTGCAGTAATGTTACTATTTTCTTCTTTTAGTCCTGGTGATCATTACTTTCCTAAGTTATTTTATTTCTTTCAAAATATCTACACTGACACCTCATATGTAACCATTATTGAATTGGCAGTCATCATCATGCCCTATGTCCCTGCAGGAGCTCCAAGTCATTGTATGTAAACATGGTGGCAGGTCTTTTGTAACAATCCCTCAGGTAAGATAAAGTATTTGATTTGGTAACCACTGGATGCAGTACCTGTAACATTCCTGCACAACAAGGAACTAAAGCAATGCATGAGATTTCCATAAATCATCATACCGTAAGATAAAGAAAAAAGCTGGTCACAACACAATTTCTTCCTGTGAAACCCACAAAAGAACATGTTTGAAGGTAAAATTGAACCGAAGACTTTGTTGTACTTGAAGCTGTTGATAATGTCAGTTCACTGGTCTTTGGGAAGGATGACAAAGGAATAAGATTGCTGGAGCTGCAGCTTCCCAGTGACTCCAGATTTTAGGGTCATCTTATGCTGAGAATGTACCTCTAAACTCTTATCTTGAATGTTAATTTCTGGGGTCATCTTATACACCATTAGTCTTATTCACCATAAAATGTCATGATTATAATAAATTTTTTCACCCTGATTTGTGTTTTTTTAACAATGCTTCTATACCAATTTTTCCATCAAATCTGCTGGTAGAGTCATAGACATTGCAATCTGTACACGCAGGGCAGAGTTGGGAGCATTTTTATTGGTTCTGCAGCCTTTCTCTTGATGTTCACTCCCTTCCCCTCCCATCTTCCTCCTAGCATCTGACCTGCTGCATGTGGCATGGGATGAAGACAGGACCACTCATGGAGGTAGGATAGAGAAGGCGCCATCATGTGAGAAAAGCAAAATCACTTAAAGCACTGGCAACCATTATGTGATTAGCGTGCAACAGGTTGATGCAATGGTGGCAACCTCGGCTCTGGAGCGATGTCGTGATATATAGTCCATCCGTGAAATAGTATCGCCCAGGCTGGAGTAGGTAGGAAGACACCTACCGAACGGGTGCAAGCCACTCCCGGTGAGGTATATATGGGAGGTGAGAAGGGAGCTGAAGCCCTCCAAAGACCCTTCCCATGTCCTCACTAACCGTTTCCCTATTGTCTCACCAACACCGGAGAGTAGTTCAGCATGCTCTCTAAAGACAGATCTTCTCTCTATCCACACCACTACATTCACACAACATATACACCTTTTCCCAAAATTAAAATTTCAAACTGGCGCACCTTCACCTTGCCTCGGAGTCCCCGCCTGGGGGGGGGACAACAAATTCCCCCAGGGAGGACTCCCCTTCTGGCTGCCGACCCGAGAGGTGTCTTGAAAACTCCTCGAACCTCTTCTCAATTTCTGCAACATTCGCGGTCTTCATTCTAATTTCCATTCTGTGGAACACCATCTCTCCTCCTCTAAACCTCACCTTCTCTTCCTCACCAAAACACAGGTTTCTGAGGCTGCTGACAGCAATCTCTACTCTGTTCCCTCCTAATATCTCTATCCTAAATTTCAATCCAAAGCTGGATGTTGCGCCTACATGTGCAACGGCATCACTTGCTCTTGTGCCCACGACCTTGATTCTTCAGAATTTTCCACCATCTGGCTAAGACTTCATTGTCATTCTATTACTAAATACATCTGTGTTGTTTATCTCTCACCTAACTCTACTAACTATGTAAAATTCTTTGACTACTTGAACTCTAAAGTGGAGCACATCTTGACCCACTCTCCCTTCACTGAAATCTCCATCCTAGGAGATTTCAATATTCCTACCAACTTTGGCTTTCATCCTCTTTCGCTGACCAGCCTGGTAAACAAGCCTACAACTTTGCTATCCTTAACGATATAGACCAGTTGGTTCAGCACCCTACACATTCGACCGTCTTGGAGACATGCCAACATTCTAGACCTCTTCCTTACCTCAAACCCTTCTGCTTATTCTGTCAAACTGTTCTCTGTTGGGCTCCATCGATCACAATCTTATTTCTGTATCCTGTCCTACTCGCTCCTGCACCCTCTGGACTCACCGAAGAGGCGATGCTTCTGGCATTTTGCTTCAGCTCGGTGGGACGACCTGAGGATATGCTTTTCCATTCCGTGGAATGATTATTGATTCCAGGATAGAACCCCTCTGTGTGCTCTGTGCATCACAGGGTGATTATCTCTGGAATGGAGGCATACATTCACGTGCTCTAGTCCTCACGCTAAAAGCCTTGGTTTAATCATAATCACGCTTGTTCTCATGCTGTCAATGATAGAGAGGCAGCTCACAAAAGGTACCAGAGCCTTCGAACTAATGCTAACTATAGACTTTACATTTCTGCCTGGAATGCGTGCAAATCTGTTCTCCGACTAACCAAAAACTTTTTCATTAACCCTTAGAATGCAGGCGATATATTTCTCTGGATGCTGTGCGGGAAAATTTAGACATTTAAGAGGTGGAAATGGTGTCTTTCTTCTTTGCAATAATTGTCTATTCATCTAGTATATATGGTGGTGTAATGAAACTTCTCTCCTAATAATAACAAAAAAGTTATGACATCCGAAAATATTGTTCATTTTCTCGTGGCCGTGACACGTCAGCGTGAGCTTACCCACTTGCTCTCTCTCTCTCTCTCTCTCTCCCCCCTACTTGCCCCTCCTCCTCTGTCAGTGTCACTACCATAGCAGTCATCAGAGTCACTGTCACTTTAATTCGCCTGCGCTCTACTTCCGCCCGGAGCAGAGGAACTGCTTGATGCGTCACGAGACATGACAGATGTATTCCGAACAAAAGTGGAAAATGATCTGTGGCATTCAGCAGGGTGCGCGCTGGAGACGAATGAGAGTGTGTACGGATGCCAGATGCCTCCACTGTTTTTCTGAGTCAAGAACTGGCGGTATATTTGAAACGTAGGGAGCGTAGAACGTGATGATTATATATATGATCCCCGTACGGGTGGGGCGTGTGGTAGCGCACTTATATATATACGATTGCCGTAATGTAAGGGTTAATAAAAAAATGCCAAAACCTTGCTTTCTCTAACTCTTCCCATAACTTCTGGCATCTAGTCAAAAACATCTCCTCCAACTTCACTTCTTCATCTTTTCCTCCATTCCTCAGTCCTGACGGCAACACTGCCGTCTCATCTATCTCTAAGGCTGAACTCTTCTCTCAAACTTTTTCTAAAAACTCCACTCTGGACGATTCTGGGCATATTTCTTCTACTCATCCCCCCTCTGACTCTTTTATGCCTATTATAAAGATTCTTCAAAATGATGTTTTCTGTGCCCTCTCTAGCATCAATCCTTAGATGGCTTATGGACCTGATGGTGTGCCTCCTATTGTCCTTTAAAAACTATACTTCCGTGCATGCTGACACCCTGCCTGGTCAAACTCTTTCGCCTCTGCCTGTCAACATCTACCTTTCCTTCCTGCTGAAGTATGCCTTCCTTACAGCCTGTGCCTAAGAAGGGTGACGTTCCAATCCCTCAAACTACCGTCCTATAAGCTTTACTTTCTTGTCTATCTAAAGCTTTTGAATCAATCCTTAACCGGAAGATTCAAGAGCACCTTTCCACTTCTGACCTTCTGTCTGATCGTAGTATGGGTTCCATAAGGGGCGTTCTACTAGCGATATCATCTGCTTCTAACTGACTCTTGATCATCCTCTCTTAGCCATTTCAGTGCAACCATAGCTATTAAGCTGGACATACCAAAGCTTTTGATAGGTCTGGCACAAATCTTTTCTTTCAAACTACCCTCCTATAGTACCTTTATCTTCAGTTTCCTTTCTGACCGTTCTATTTCTGCCGTGGTAGGCGGTCACTGTTCTTCCCTAAACCTATTAACAGTGGTGTCCCACAGGGTTCTGTCCCTATCTCCACTCTCTTTCTGTTGTTCAATGATGATCTTCTTTCCAAAAGCGAACTGTCCCTATCCATTCTTACGCCGATGACTCCACTCGGCATTACTCAACTTCTTTTAGAAGACCCACCCTACAGGAACGATTCAAGGCTGGAGCAACAGAACGCTTAGCCTCAGACCTTACTATTATTTCCGATTGGGGCAAGAGGAACCTGGTGTCCTTCAACGCCTCAAAAACACAGTTTCTCCACCTATCCGCTCGACACAATCTTACAAACAACTATCCCCTATTCTTTGACAACACTCAGCTATCACCTTCAACACTAAACATCCTCGGTCTATCCTTAACTCAAAATCTCAACTGGAAACTTCATATCTCATCTCTTACTAAATCAGCTTCCTCGAGGCTGAGCGTTCTGTACCGTCTCCGCCAGTTCTTCTCCCCCGCACAGTTTCTATCCATTTACAGGGGCCTTGTCTGCCCTCGTATGGAGTATGCATCTCACGTGTGGGGGGGGGGTCCACTCACACAGCTCTCCTTGACAGAGTGGAGTCAAAGGCTCTTCGTCTCATCAGCTCTCCTCCTCATACTGATAGTCTTCTACCTCTCAAATTTCGCCGCCATGTTGCCTCTTTTTCTATCTTCTATCGATATTTTCATGCTGACTGCTCTTCTGAACTTGCTAACTGCATGCCTCCCGCAGCCCTGCTGCACACGACTTTCTACTCATGCTCATCCCTATACTGTCCAAACCCCTTATGCAAGAGTCAACCAGCATCTTCACTTTCATCCCACACGCTGGTAAACTCTGGAACAATCTTCCTTCATCTGTATTTCCTCCTGCCTACGACTTGAACTCTTTCAAGAGGAGGGTATCAGGACACCTCTCCTCCCGAAATTGACCTCTCTTTTTGGACACTCCTTTGACCTCTATTCAGGAGCAATAAGTAGCGGGCTTTTTTTTAATATTTTTCTTTACGCCCTTGAACTGTCTCTTTAGCTGTTAAAAAAGGCTGCTACTGCGCATGCGCGGCCCCGCCGCTGGGAGCTGGGCACACTATATCACGCCTTAAGGCGTAATAAAAGCCATCCGTGATATAGTATGTCCTTTACAAATACTGTGGTTTTGTTGCATACGAACAGGAAGGAGGTCAGAGATACTCAACTCAGGAGACAGGCCGGCGTCCTTGTTTATTCTGACTCGAAACACGACAACAGGCGCCAAAAGACAGACAAACGAGACGCGGCAAGCGTATTCTATCCCTTCAACAGGGGAATACCCAACATTCCTTCCCCTATTTTTTCTACATGAAGCAGAGAAAATAATAAAAAAACATGACTATGACATCTAGATATAAACTTAAGATTACAGGAGCTACAGTAAGACACCTTTAGAGGTTGAGTCGATCCGGAGGTTTCAGCACTCTTCCGGATCGCCTCGGTACAGGAGTCTGGGGTACTGGAACCTTTTCATGGGCTTCTGGAATTGTCATGGTCTGCCCTGTTACATTGTGGTCCTGGAACTCGATTAGTTCCCCTGATCCACGGTCATAACTATCTCCAGAACCCACTGGTCAACTTGAACCAACCCCCTGTACAGGAACACTACTGTCTCTTGGTGGTAAATTAGTACTGCCAGCACCCTCAGACTTCTCTTGGCCAGCTGTAACCAGGTATCTAGGCATGATTTGGTCTGCACGCCTCTTCCATAACATGTTACCAAAATCCTGAACCCAAACCTTGTAATTTCTTAATCCTAACACTCCCACAACTTCCCCTTTCACCCATTCATCTCCTTTACTATAGTTTCTTACAAAAACTGCATCACCTATTTTAAAAAGTTTACTTTCATCATGAAAAACTTGATGGCTCAGTTGAACTAAAACCCTGTCTTTAGATGTATTAGTCTTGACTGACTCAATGGTTGTCTTAAAGTTTCTGTTAAACATCACTTCTGCTGGCGACCTGTCAGTTGCAGAGTGAACTGTCTTCCTCTGATTATATAAAAATCTACAGAGTCTAGTGCTTAGACTACCTTTTTGGAACTTCCTCAACCCTTCTTTCAAGGACCTTACTGATCTCTCTGCCAGTCCATTAGATGCAGGACTATATGGGGCTGGAGTTACATGTTTAACACCATTTTTCTGAAGAAACTGCTGCATTTCTTGTGATACAAAACAAGAAACATTGTCTGAGACAACTATATCAGGCAAACCGTAGTTACAGAAGGACTTCCTGAGCAACTCAATGGTGGCAGCAGAGGTTATACTGTTTGTCACATGAACATCCAGAAATTTTGAAAAGGCATCTACAATCACAAGGAAATACTTATTCTCAAGGGGACCTGCATAATCTATATGTAACCTTGACCATGGCATACCTGCACTGGGCCAGGCAAGGACTGGACTGGCTGATGTACTATAATTCTTGAAACAAATGTCACAACATTTGGTAACCTCTTCATTATCTTGATCCATCTTGGGCCACCATACCCAGTTCCTTGCCTCAGTTTTCATAGCATTTATGCCATTATGTCCAATGTGCAAATGCTCGAGTACCTGGCAACACAGATCCACTGGCACCAGCACCCTATTCCGGTAAAGAATGACATCATTGTGCAGGCTCAGATCCGCTTTCACAGATGCATAATCTACTAACAGGTTCTCAACCTCATTAGTCCACCCAAATTTCAGACAGCTACTCAGCTGACTAAGTACTGGGTCCCTCTTGGTCAGTTTTCTCACAGTATGGAAAGAGATGTCTTCAAAATTCAGCGACTCTACTAATTTTACATGTTCAGCAGGGTTGGCCGACTCAAAATCATTCCTAATGGGTAGCCTGCTCAGGGCATCAGCCACAACATTGTCCTTCCCTGCCTTGTGAACAAGATCATAATCATATTGGGATAGCAACAAAGCCCACCTCTGTATTCTTGAATTTGCATTGTGGGAAACAGGCCTTCCCTTACCAAACAGTCCTATTAAGGGCTTATGGTCTGTCCTGGCTAGAAAAGGTCTCCCAAGCAAGAAATGCCTAAACCTTTTAAGTGCAAACACTAGAGCTAACCCTTCTCTGTCAATCTGAGAGTAATTCTTTTCAGCTGGTGACAATCTTTTGCTAGCAAAATACACTGGTCTTTCAATGCCCTGCTTGTCTTGCAGAAGAACACAGCCCACACCTGCAGGGGATGCATCCACTTCTACAATTAAGGGAGATTCTCCGTCAAAGCTTGTTAACAGCGTTGAGTTCCTCAAATCATCTTTTATGTCCTGAAAAACCCCTCCTCTACTGCAGTCCATTTGAATTTTACTCCTTTCTTAAGAGATCATACAGGGGTGCCAGTTTAGAAGAAAAATTTCTAACAAATTTACAATAATAAATAATCATTCCCAACCAGGACTGAACCTCAGCCACAGAGGTAGGTGCACGAGCATCCAAAATAGCTTTAATTTTCCTTGGGGAAGGAGAAATGCCTTTACCCGAAACATGGTAACCTAGGTACTCCATGGAGTTAACATGCAACATAGATTTTCCTTTGTTAATTCTGACATTATGGTCTCGCAGGACCTGGAGTACCTTTAGGAGTCTTTCATCATGCTCAGCCTTATTTTCACCACAAATAATTATATCATCTACGTAGGCTGCCACACCCTCTATTTGAGTTAGTAATTGTGAAATGAATTTTTGAAAAATTCCTGGTGATGAGGAAAGCCCAAAAGGCAATCTGCGGTACTTGAAAAGTCCTATAGGTGTGTTAATCACTAAAAAGTCCTGACTTTTCTCATCCACAGGCACTTGCAAGTAAGCATTTTGGAGATCAATTTTAGAGAAAATCTTACTTTTACCAATGACTGACAGCAATTCTTCAATTTTGGGTAGTGGATACCTATCACACTGAATTTGCTTGTTAAGCTCTTTAAAATCTCCACAAATCCTCATAGACTTTTTGTCAGTCTTGAGTACTGGTACAATGGGGGCTGCCCACTCACTATAGGAAACTGGTTCCAGTACTTCTTCTTTGACTAGATTATCTAAAGCTTCTTCAACCATCTTCTTGTAATAAAATGGCACTGAACGAGCTTTAACAAATTTTGGTGAAACATCCTGCTTGACATGAATTTTTGCCATTACCCCAAGGACTGGCTTACTATGATCAACAGAATACTTAGTCAAAATCCCCTCAGCATCTACAACTTGGCTGACTCTGGAATCTTCATCTAGCCCAGCCAGGTAGATGCCAACTTTGCCCATAAGGTCCTTGCCACATTGATTGTTATTTAAGGAATCAACCACATAGAAGGACTGACTACTCTCACAGCCATTACAACTGACTGGTGCATTCTGTCTTTTTCTTGCTTTCCTCTGTAATCCCTAAATGAGCAAAATGCGCCTCCAACAAGCTCAGCCACAGCTCCAGAGAAATCTTGGATGGATCAAAAGCGTCGATTTTAACTGGTGCCGACGCCATGCTGAGGAATGCTGTAGAAACAATCACCAGGAAACAGCCTCACCCTAGGACTGCCGCTGTCCACGTAGCACTTCAGGCTGCAGGCAGTAGGTCGATCCCACCTCACTTCAGGCTGCAGGCAGTAGGTCGATCCCACCTCACTTCAGGCTGCAGGCAGTAGGTCGATCCCACCTCCAAGGATCCCACGTCCTCCAATCCGTGTGGCAGGAACAACAGGATCACCAGCACAGCAAGTGGCCCCCGGCAGGTAGCATCCACCGCCAAGGCTACAGGCCGCATGCGCAGCTACAGGTACCAGTCCACTAGTCGGGTGGGCACCGCATCGGCCGTCCATGTCCAGGCTACACTCCGTGGCTCTAACAGCTTAGCAGCAGCACGGTACCTCCATCTCTTCCTGTTCCTGACGATCCCATCCTCGTCGCCATTTGTTGCATACGAACAGGAAGGAGGTCAGAGATACTCAACTCAGTAGACAGGCCGGCGTCCTTCTTTATTCTGGCTCGAAACACGACAAGTTCTAGGGGTGGGCAGGTACCGGTACCAGTGCCGGTACTAACGGTACCAGCCAAACGGTACGGTACCGGTACCAGATTGCTCGAATTTATTTATTGGATTTATTGATAATTCTTCATGTCCGATTTTTTTTTAGGTTGCTACTAAATATTGTTATTGTTATTAGACTATGATCGAGTACATCCATAATAACTATACATGCCATTTTTTTATCAAAAAAATAAATATTCACTTCATTCAGAGAGAGAGAGAGAGAGAGAGAGAGAGAGAGAGAGAGATCACCACTCAGTGAGTGGATATCTCGGTGATATGGGTACTCGATCATAGTCAAATAACAATAACAATATTTATTAGCAACCTAAAAAAGAAAAAGAATCGGACATGAAGAATTATCCAGTAACTCCAATAAATAAATAAAATAATAAAATAATGGAAACAAGAGCTGTGATGGAAACGGAAAGCATGACAAAATGGTGGGAACTTGGGGGGACGGTCAGCAAGGCAGTGACTCAGCGTCTCCATACAGGGCCCATACCGCGTGATACCACATGTAGGCGGGCGGGCGAGCGCCGAGCATCACTAAAGCCCCAAATACACTGCCGAATTTTGGCCACGAACTTGACGCCGAATCAGTTCGTGAAAAAAATTCGGCGACCGGTTCGCCGACATGACCAAGATTCTTACAGTTCGTGACCATTCGGCGACATGTCGGCGACATGTCGGCGAATGCTCAAGACAATTCGGGGACAGTTCGGGGACATATCGCCGACTATTCGGCGTCCATGTCGCCGAGCTCAAAATCTGAAATTTTAACGGTTTTTTTGTCGCGGAATAACTGGCGACAAGTCTCCGAATTGTCTTCACATGTCCCCGAAGTGTCGGCGATATACAGTACCCTCTCGAGTTTCGCGCTTGCTTCATTCCGAAGGTATGGCGCTAAACTCGAGGATTGCGAAACTCGTGGTATTGAAATCCATGTAAAAGCGCTTCTTCGTTCCGACCCGCGTAAAATAATGACTTTTTCTGACTTTACTCCCTTGTTATCACAATTTTTTCGACTTTACTCCCTTGTTATCACAATTTTTTCGATTTTACTCCTTTGTTATCTCAAAATACGTACCTTGTTAATAGGCAGCAAATGGGAAGTGAGAACAGGTCGTTTTTAAGCCGCAGTTGAAGGCGGCTGCCTTACAATTGGCTGGCAGTTCTGAGAACACGCTTGTGATCCACGTGGTGTCGTCTGCTAAAGTAAGGGCGGTCGCTTGCGGTCACCCGTGGGACAGTTGGACAAACCTATATTTTTCTGGTAGTTTTCTGTGTTATGAAATAATCTGCTAACTCTTTCTATTAAAAATAATTAAATCACTAATATCATGATCGACTTTTCAATGCCTATTGAACGTAAACCGCTGCTGCCGCCACAAAATAGCTCGCAGAGAGGTTCAACTTGCTAACTGTTTCCTTATTTCCCTCACCGCTCACAAAGATCACAAGCGGACAGACTAGAACAAAACCGGGCAAATTAATACTTTTTATGCTGGTATTCCCACAGCGCGCATGCGTGGTGGACAGCAGAATGATTAATTTCAACGGGGAGATATTTCTCGCAACATCAGCCAGTGTAGTGGATCTTCTTCTTCTTCTTCTTTTGACCTGTAACCACAGAGTTATATAATAGTGTTCAGCTCCAATCTCTCGCCAAGTTGAGAGGTGAACCCACTGCTCATGCCTTTAACTCTGTGGTCGGCCGCCACAGGGTGACGGACTTTTCCATGATTCCACATGTTTACACTTAGCCACCATTATGATGTTTTGGAAAACTGAGCCGATAATCGTGTTGATGAGACATTGCTGCATATCACGGTCACAAATTTATTGCACTTAGGTATACCTTCAATAAAATAATAAGAAAAAATTATGGTAGTGTATAAACATTTTTGCTCACCTTTTTGGATTCAACTCCTTGTCATTCATGCACTTTTTATTGCATTAAATTTTCGTTTATAGTTTCAACTTCAGCACATTTTTTCGATTCAGATGGTATATGACATGTACCAATGTAACAATAATCAGGGGGTAAAAAATGGACAAGAAAATAACAAGTCTATCTGACCGAAGATATCGCCGAGGCGGTGGTAACTTGATAATAGCAGCAGCAGACATAACTATATGTGATGTTAAAATTCTCTTTGTCTAGCCATCCGTCACCCTAAGATGGCCGCCAGTTGCTTCAAAATCCAGGCTCTGGGAACCCTCTATGTATATAACTCTGTACCTGTAACGCTTTGTATCGCTTATTAGGTCCTCCATCTCCACACTTTTATACTTCACAACATGCACTTACGGCCGCTTTCACAGTCATGTTGTTTGTTTTGATCGTTACCAATGGCGGCGATCGCCGCTATAGTATTTCCACGTGAAACTGGCCGATGGGGTGGTGGCGGCCGCGGGGTCAGCCGCCACTACCCCATCGGCCAGTTTCACGTGAAGTACTAAGCGGCGATCGCCGCCATTGGTAACGATCAAAACAAAGTGACTGTGAAAGCGGCCCTTAGTTACTTAACAGTGCGCACTTATACACTTCACCCTGAACTCAGGTGTTTTTCTGTCCTTTTCTTTTCCTGATTTTGCTTTTCTATGCCCTTTTGCTATTTTGTCACTATTACTTTTCACCGTCGCTGCCATGCATTACAGGTCAAAAGAAGAAAAAGAAGAAGAAAAGGAAAACAACATCGAGAGTTCTACAATTTTCATAGATTTGAGAAAAAGATTTTTGGACTGTGGTTCCCCAGCACGGGGTGTTCTCTTATCTTATTAATCGTAGTAAGCAAAGCAGCTCTGCCAGTCCATTTTACGAGTCTCTTGGTGGTCCATCTTCCACTGCTCCTCACTCCTCAGCCACTGCCGTCGTCTGTTTGTTTACACGCAGCCGTTCGGTACCCACGCACCCACGCTCGTATTCACAACCGTTTTCCATTCATAAGGACAACCAACAACTCGCTCCCGGTTGGGCATACGGGCAACCGCGGTTGCCCATAGCCCCAATGGTTGGACACCGCCTTTTAAGGTAGCACGCATGACGCCGACGGTAGGTAGACGTGACCCGAACATGTCAAAGCACCGCGAAACTCGTGGCGGTAATGCGCGAAAGTCGTGATGGTAAGAATTTAGGACTAAGCGCTAAACTCGAGGATCGCGAAACTCGGATAGCGCGAAACTCGAGATGGTACTGTATTTTGTCTTCCAGTAAAACTTTGATTTCTGCTTCATATTATGTATGTATGGTTAGTTTGTGTGTGTGTAAGAGAGAGAGAGAGAGAGAGAGAGAGAGAGAGAGAGAGAGAGAGACTGCCCGATGCGTGATAAAAGCCATCCGTGATATAGTTTGTCTTCCAGTAATACTTTGATTTCTGCTATACATTATGTATGTATGGTTAATTAGAGAGAGAGAGAGAGAGAGAGAGAGAGAGAGAGAGAGAGAGAGAGAGAGAGAGAGAGACTACCCGAGGCACGTTGGGGTAAAAAACTATGAAGGTAAGGAATGTGGGAAACAATCCACCCAGAAGAGTAGTCTTGATGCACACACCCTTACACACACTGGGGTAAAGAACTATGAATGTAAGGAGTGTGGGATTCATCCGGAAGGGCGACTGACCTTGGTGGTAAGTAGAATGTGGGAAACAATCCACCCAGAAGAGTATCCTTGATGCACATACCCTTACACACACTAGGGTAAAGAACTATGACTGTAAGGAACTCACCTGCCCTCACACTGAGGCAGGGAGGCAAGCAAATCGCGCGGCAGCGCGGCCTGTCTCAAATAATTAGCACCGTCAAACTTGACACTCAAAACACATAAAATACAGGCTTATGTAGCGTGGCTATATCTAATATTGGAGGACATTTCATGACTGCATGGGCTCAAGCGCAAGCCCTTGAGGCAGAAAGGCATCTCAAGTGCCCCTTGAGGCAGCGCAGCCCATCTCCCGAAACCTTTCGTCGATCAGCTCACGCGCTCGCCCTTGAGACAGCGAGGCAGCTCTAAGACTAGGTGTAAACATGATTACCTTATTAAGGGTCAAGTTCGGAAAAGCTTCCGGCAGGAAAGAGAGTCGTTGGGCTGTTCTTCTGTCTTTCTATCTTTCTGGGTGATGGACAAGCTGGGTCTGTCCATCTCTCTGTCTGTCAATGACTCTCTGTCCGTCTCTCTGTGCCGTTCGGTGCCTCTCTGTCCGTGTTTCTCTGTCCTTCTGAGTGTCTGAGCCTCATGGGGACACTTTGGTGGCCAAGGCCAACCGTTGTGCTTCTTTCCCGAGCATTTGCGATGTTAAGCCATCTAATAGAGTCGAGCGCTCAGCCGGCCAAGTTAAGTGACCAATCATGGTTTCAGCTCTGTCACGGTCCTCTTTCAGGCAAGTCCCGCTCCAGCGGGGCGGGCGAGTTGAATATCAGCTCAGAATGGGACGGTCTAGTCTCTAGTTGCTACGGGCAAACGGGTGACCGTCGGGTGAAGCGCCTTAAGTAACGCCTGACACCCGAAGGTAACAATATCAGACCAGTTGGCGGGTTAGTTTGGGGAATCGCCAATCAGGTCGCCAATGTTGCTTAAGCGGTATGGCGATTTCGTTTCAGGACCGTCCCACCATGTTGCTTAAGGGTTTCTGATATTGGAAAATGGCTGGACTAGTTAACTTGGCTTCACTCCTACTTGCCTGGAGGTTAAGTGGGCTAAGAGAGTGGTGTGCATGTGTGTGTGATCGCCTTGTCTTGGGCTACCCCCGTAAGGGGGAGTGTGCCAGGTATATAAATAGATAGAATAGATGATACATCTATATTTATACCATCTGCTTAACTTACCCAGTGTTACCACCAATGAGGACATCATGTACAGGTAACTCTCGATTTACGCGAGTTTGGTTTACGCGTTTTTTAAATAACGCGGGGTCCAAAATCCAAATAAATGTTTAATTTAGGCGTTTTTTTCACTTATACGCGATATTTTATGGAGTGGCCACCAGATGTCTCACGCAACTGGACTCACACGGCCACACAGCTGAGCTCAGTTCTTCCCGCGCGCCACTTGAACAACAATACAGTACCCACGCTGCCACGCTACTCAACAATAGGGGTGGGCAGGTACCGGTACCAGTACCGGTACTAACGGTACCAGCAATACGGTACGGTACCGGTACCAGACTGCTCGGTACCGGTACCAATACTAGCCAGCCCCTCATGATGTCCCTCATTTCTTCCTCACACGAGAGAGGCTGAGAATGAGTGCCCGAGTGGATATCTCGGTTCTGGTGACACGCGGCATGCAGCTGTTTGTTGTGTGGGTGTGGTTGTGTGGTTTGTAAACAATACAAATGGCGGCCGGGCTGGGATTGCGTGAAATAACTTCTCGTACAAGACTCATGATGTACAGTTTCTGATATCATATTCACCCCATTATTCTCACTAATATTAATAATTAATAATGAAGACATGGACATTTTTTTCCAATATGATTTTTTTATGTAGCTTGTACTGCTCCTTAGTCATACAATCATAAGCCACCTGTGACATCAAGATCAAGATCATACAAATGGCGCCCGACAGAAAAACGGGATAACAGCAAGGCATGGACGATCTTCCACCGATTTAGTCTTTGTATAGTAGTTATTAGATCGCCCTGTATTCTATAGTAACATATTATAGGACGGGCTATGAAGGATTATAAACAATAATAAAGGTAAGTTTGCCGTTGTTATTGGACAACACGAAAAACGGACCCTTAAAAACATCTCAAAGAAGAAAAAAATCATTAAAAATTTGTACATTCAGCGTATAACGCGCAGGGCTAAACTTTCAGGCATTTTTTATGTGAAAAAATGCGCGCTATACGCCGAAAATTACGGTATTTATTTTTCGACAGAAACCTACCTCTTGTTTGATTTACATTGTTTTTTGAATTACGCGACCTCTTCAAGAACGCAACCCTCGCGTAAATCGAGTTACCTGTAATCTTACCAAGGTAAGCACGATAAACTCTAATAAATTAAATGTTACAGGTGAGTCAAGTTACTCATTCCCGCTACAGCCTGACAATAATGATAATCAAAGACCTTTCACAAAATAAAGAAAATAAATATGAAAGTCAACAGTTACCACAGTTGTCAATAATACCTTTGATGGGTGAGAATGTTCCATCCCGGGAGCAGCTGACTCTTCCATGTTGTGTTGTTGCTCTGAAGAAAAGAAAAGAAATAAAATAAATAAATAAAATTACCTCTCTCTAGATAGATAGATAGATAGATAGATAGATAGATAGATGCCGATATATAAGAGGGGCAACAAGTTAAAGCTATAGGTTGATAGTTTGAAGGATTAGAGGTGTCACTCTTAGTAATTTAACAGGTTGAATGTAAGCAAACCTGCAGCAAGAAGGAAATGTGTATGTGGATAGACAGTGTCAGAAAATGTTATACCAGGCAGGATGCAGGCACAGAGCCACAGTCTCTGAGAACAATAGGAGGAATTCCAACAGAACCACTGCTATATGATGAGTTCACCCTTAGCATTCTTGTTAAGCTACTACTGTACAGCACAGCAACCATGATCAGTAGTGGCTTGAAAAAAAGCCGCTGGTGAAGTACGTATATCACACAACACTGTCATCTTTCCAAGATAACAGCCAGTGTTGAAATTATCAACACCGTGGCTAAGATCTGGCAGTGAACGGAGGATAGAGACAGGCTGGTGGCGGCTTGGTCTCGCTCTTCTTGCTAAGACGTGTTTATTTTCAACGACAGGAACTTGTACAGACAAAACTCGAGAAAGGCAAATATATACCTATCTCAGTTCAACTAAGAATACAAAACTTGATTTACAGAAACTAAATGAAATTAATTATAATAAAGGAAAATAATGGATTCAGTATTTTCAGCTTAAACTTCTGGATTTATAAAAATATGTGGAGGAGTAATTAAAGAAACTGTACTTTCATGGGAAACTTAAATAACTTCACTAACATCAACATACTCCCCACCATAGGAGTCTAGCACTCCTATTACATTTGACAACTGTATTCCTGAGTATAAAGCATCAACCTTAAATTATTCATACATATCACTTACGAAATACAATTCACAGCCTCAGAAACTAGTCCGTCAACTTGAACTTCAACTGAAGTTACAAGTCAAGTTTTCTAGGAACTTTAACAGACCTACCAGAGCGAGTACGAATTTCAGCAGCTGTCTCAGGAAGTGGACTAGAATCTGAGGACTCCTGTGCTAGGTGACATTTTGGAATTATTATTGGATGTTTACAGTCAAAGCTCAATTCAGCATTTTCCAGTCTACCTCTGATTCTCAATAAACCTTTATCATCTAGAAAGGGATCTAGATTAATCAACTTTGACCCCTTAGGAAGAGGCTTATCACTTAGCAGAGCCTTAATCTCATGATAAAACATCTTTACCTTAGCATCATCCAACTCCTTGGCTGAAAATAGACCAGAAATCTTATTATCAGGTGTTATACAATTATGTGTATACCTCAACACCCAAGCAACAACACGCTGAGCTTTACTAAAGTCACCCCACCTCTCAAACTCAAACACAGGTGGAGTAGGGTCTACAGTTACACATGCTAGAGCCTCAGTAGTCTTGTACTCCTCATTTGTACAAATTGATTCTGTTTCCTTTATATTGATACTAGGAGGTTCAGCTAGCCAAGATGGTCCACACATCCACAATTTACTTGATACAATCTGATCACCTAAGACACCTCTAGAAACTAAATCAGCTGGATTCTCATGTCCAGGACAGTGATGCCAAGAACTTGGTGGAGTTAAGCTTTGAATTTCTGTGACTCTGTTTGCGACAAACATTTTCCACTTCACAGGGTCACCCTTGATCCAAGCTAGAGTTATCTGTGAATCAGTCCAGCAAAATACCTTGGCATTCATGTTTAATTGGAGGGCATGCTTCACAAAGCTTACTAATCTAGCACACAATAAAGCCCCCATCAGCCCCAATCTGGGCAGAGTTATGGTCTTAATAGGTGCCACTCTAGACTTTGAAGTGACTAATACAACCCTGTAGGCACCATCTGGTAAGCAGGTACGGATATAACACAGGCACCGTAACCTTTCTCTGAAGCATCTCCAAAGGCATGAAGCTCTGCATCAGTAAGGCTATTCCATTTAAGAAAAGGAAAATAACACCTGTCCATCTTCCAATCCCTGAGAGATGCCGCACTCAGGACCCATCTTTCAAATTTATGCTTCACATCCTGAGGCAATTTATCATCCCACTGAAGACCCAGCCTCCAAATATCTTGAAAAAGTATTTTGCCAAACATCACAAAGGGATTGATAAGACCTAGAGGGTCAAAGATCTTGGCAATCAAGCTCAGCATGCTTCTTTTGGTATATGTCAACTCAGTCTGGGTGTTCAATTCTAATTGTTATAGTAGGATATCAATGTATTATTATTATTTAATATCACCACGAATTAGGCATACAATTGTCAATGGAAAAACCCCACGACAGATAGATCACGCCACCTTATAGGAATGTCGTCCGTCAGTGTTTACCGTCTCAGTTTTGTATACTTAGCACTCCGATGGTGCGTGGAGGTCACCTTGACATACGTGACCAATTGTAACCATTATTTTCCAACCTGTAACTCGCCACTCCTTCACGAGAGTCCGACTGACACACAACGACAGTCGCTCTCGCTCCGTCGCTTCTTGTACATAAAGGCTACGAATATAATTCGCCTTAAGGAAGCTGAAGTCTTAATCAACACCCTTTAAACGCCCCCCGACAAGCCCGTTACATTTGGTTGGCAGCGGTCACCCCGCGCCTGTGCCTTCGCTACCTCGTTCTCCTCCAAGCCACGAGAACTCACCGCCAAACTCCGGGGACAGGCGTACAAGGGAAGAAGGAGTCAACGCACCTGCCGTCCGCGGCAACGCACACGGCGCCCACCTACGTGCAACTCACAAGGCGCCAGCTACAAGCATCTCACAAGTCGCCACCTACGTGCAACTCACAAGGCGCCAGCTACAAGCATCTCACAAGTCGCCACCTACGTGCAACTCACTAGGCGCCAGCTACAAGCATCTCCCAGGTCGCCACCTACGTGCAACTCACAAGGCGCCAGCTACAAGCATCTCCCAAGTCGCCACCTACGTGCAACTCACAAGGCGCCAGCTACAAGCATCTCCCAAGTCGCCACCTACGTGCAACTCACAAGGCGCCAGCTACAAGCATCTCCCAAGTCGCCACCTACGTGCAACTCACAAGGCGCCAGCTACAAGCATCTCCCAAGTCGCCACCTACGTGCAACTCACATGGCGCCAGCTACAAGCATCTCACAAGTCGCCACCTACGTGCAACTCACACGGCGCCAGCTACAAGCATCTCCCAAGTCGCCACCTACGTGCAACTCACAAGGCGCCAGCTACAAGCATCTCCCAAGTCGCCACCTACGTGCAACTCACATGGCGCCAGCTACAAGCATCTCACAAGTCGCCACCTACGTGCAACTCACACGGCGCCAGCTACAAGCATCTCACAAGTCGCCACCTACGTGCAACTCACAAGGCGCCATCTACAAGCCTCGAGCACACCAGCTATAAGCAACTCTACAGGCGTCCAGCCTACAAGCCTCGAGCACACCAGCTACAAGCCTACAGGCTCTACAGCCTACAAGCCTCGAGCACACCAGCTTCAAGCAACTCTACAGGCGTCAAGCCTACAAGCCCCGAGCACACCCACAGGCCTACGCAGCCGATAGCGAGGGCCACAATCTACAAGCCGCTCCCCGCTTCAAGCCAGCACTGCTACGTACCCTGCAAGCCACTCCACGATACGGCAGAGGTATTCACACCTGCAACGAGGAGGCACGCCCCGCTGACCTTGGGACACCCCGCATGCCCCTCGCTCCACAGCTGGCGGCACCACCGCCGCTGCCGGGAGCATCGGCCCAAACCTCTTCCGGCAAACAGTCAGCAAGGGTACCCGCGGACATCTCCCGGTGACTGCAAGCTGTTCCCACTACCGTTTCTTGCAAGGCGTCTTCTCAAGAGGTTACACACCCAAGTCGTCTTCTCTGCCACAGCCGCCCATCTCTTACTATAACAAGGCCGACGCGGCCATCATACGTCTGGCGGCAGTGTACCGGCTCCCGCACCGCGGCCGCTCATTTTGCTGGGTCAGCAGTTTTTCAACCTCCATTGCGAGTCCTCCGATGTCAGCCCATCCCTCACCTCTCATCGCCGCTGTGGCCGCGGCCGAGGTTTCCTGACGCGCCTACAACGACTGTACGTCACCCAGGGCATCACAAGCCGTCGCCCTCTCCACTACATCTGCTGACTAATCTTGGTATTTGTGGATATTCCCTTCTTGTCCAAATATGCCGACTCGGCTTATTTTCATTATTGTTCGTGCAGGGGCACGATTTTTTTTTATTTCTGTGTTCCTAACACTGTTCTTCAGTCATAATTGTGAGAGTAACGTTCATTCGCATACGATATTGATTCTTTCTTATTGTTTGCTAGCGAGTCTATTGAGTATAGTGTGAGTTCCCTGATCAAATTTAATCTTCATCAGTGTGCCCTGCCTCCGTTTTCTTTTCACCGCTCGAGAGAAAACGTGAGCTTCAATGGTATACTCACTTAACATACCACTTTGTTTATATAGTTATTCTTTCTATATATACCCATATCATTAGGGCATTCCATTATAACCTTAACTTCTATTACGTCTAAACAGGCACCTTGCTATCCATTCTTTCTTGCCTTTTTAGGGTTTCAACGCAAACTATTCATTCATACACGTTCCGTTTATTGGTTCATATTTACAGCTATCAACATATGCTCCTATTTTGTAAATGATTTACACCTTTAACCAGTTGGCTCGTCCTTCAAGTGAAGAGGGACTGGAACACGATACCACAACCGGTGATTTTACTAAGGTAATCTTATGTTCAGGCACTCATTATTTATCAATTACAGGCCGCAGAATTCGTTCACCCCCGGGTTCGTCTGCATACTTACAACCCACTCAAGGCTCAAGGACACCCTCACCAGCATCCCCTCGCACCAGCCGCAGTATTACAGGCTCAAAGTAAGGTCTCTCTCACCTGTAGTTTTTGCAAGCAATCAGGACAACCTGAACATTCTTGTTTCGCGAAACGTACGGAATCAAGACATTCAAGACGGGGCTCAGATAGGAGGTCAGGAGGTTACAGGGGCGGGCATCATTCATCACACAGGAACCCTAGGCCAAACCATCAGCGGAAGGCTGCCTTTTGCCATATCCACGGGAATTGTTTTCATGATTCAGACAGTTGTTCTGCAATACAAAAGGCCAAGGAGGAACAGAAGTACAAGTCCTCAGCGGACAGTAAACCACACTCCTCTTCTCAGAATAAAAAGACATGACTTCGTGGCAGCCCCGAGGCCTACATCCAAGTGTCCCTTACGGAAAATACTAATTGGGAGCAACTTGACTCCGTCATTGCCGCCTTGGGACGGACAAGCATAATTGCCCTCCCTTGCAAGGTGGGCAACACTTCACTCACCTTAGCGGTTGACACAGGTGCCACAGTCAATGTCATATCCGACTCCGCTTACAGGTCACTGACACGACAAGCGAGTGGGGAAAATTGGCCGCTCCAAGAGAACGACCTGAATGTGGTAGGCGTGACGGGCACCACTTTGGGTATCCTTGGGCGAGTACCACTAACAGTCAGCTTACATGAAAAAGTATGTCCTTTTCGAGATTTCTTTTATGTCTCTAGCAGGTTTGCTTTACCTGTGGATGGGATCTTAGGATTGAACGCCATGAAAGACCTGCACATCGCCATAAACCCTGTAAGCAACGCGATCGTGTATCAAGGCCGACGCATACAGGGGATGGTCAATCCATCGCCTCTGTCAACTGTAATCTCACCCTCAGAGGTGGAAAATGACCAACCCACCACAGACTCAGGGACTGCCACCGCCCAAGTGTCCCCTCTTACGGTCAAACCACACGAAACCATTGCAGACTTGTGGCGGACAGTAACGGCAGTCGTAGAAGGTCCTCATATGGTTCCGGATCGTGCTGCAAAACTTGTTAAAATCCGTTTGCCTAACGCCCTCCGGCGGGCAGTGATGTGTATCGACGGAGTTCCTCACGTACACCGCGTGACGGTGGAGGTAACTCTTGCAACAGTCAAGGAGGGAGGTTTTGCAGAGGCATTGGTAATAAACACGTCTGGATCCCCTGTATCCTTAAAACACGGTGTTCGATTATGCCAGTGTCTAGTGTATGGGAGAAATGTCGCCCCGGAACCAGCTGAATACCCTTCAGCCCAAGTCTCAGGCATAACCTCGGCGTGTCAGGCTTCTCCCGAACAAGACACAGCTAATTTCGAGGCATTCCTAAAAGTTGCACACTATTCCGAAATTAAGCCAACCTTAGTCCAGCTTCTGGAACATTATCGGGGGGCGCTTGCTCTACCAGGCGAGCCGCTTGAAGTTACGCAGTGTGCTGAACACCACATTAAGTTAAAACACAATAAAAATCATGTATATATCAATGAGTACAATCTCCCCAACAGTCATAGGGAGGTTGTGCTAAAATTTATCTCTGAAATGTTAGAACAAGGTGTCATCAAAGAATCGAATTCCCGTGGAATTCGCCTTGTTCCTGGTTCCAAAGAAAGACGGCTCTTATCGTCCTGTGATTGATTTCCGGCGTGAACACCGCGACCGTGGATGATCATTTTCCGCTTCCCGTTCTTAGAGATCTTCTGATGTGTCTCGGTAGAGGAAATAAAGTCTTTACGAGTCTTGATCTGGTCAGTGGCTACTGGCAACTGCCCATGGCCCCTGAGTCACGTGCAATAACGGCTTTCAGCACGCCTCATGGCCACTATGAGTGGACGAGGATGCCGTTCGGGCTCAAAGGAGCTCCCTTGACTTTCCAAAGGACAATGAACAGTATTTTTGGTGACTTGCTGGGCAACTCTGTCTATGTGTATTTAGACGACATCATCATAGCAAGTAAGGACGTGCATGCACACATGGAAACACTAAAGCAGTCCTACAGACTTCAAGAGGTCGGATTAAAGCTCAAAATCACCAAATGTGAATTTTTAAAGCCTCGGATCAAGTTCTTGGGGCATGTCGTGGACGAATTCGGCATCCATACAGTGGACGACAAAATAAAGGCTATTGCCGAGTTCCCTCAGCCAACGTCTGCGGACAAGGTACGGTCTTTCTTGGGTGTCGCAGGTTATTACAGGCCTTTCATTAAGGACTTCTCAGCTCGCGCGAGTCCCCTAACCCATCTTTTAAAGAAAGACGTACCATTTCAGTGGCTCCCAGCTCAACAAACGAGTTTTGAGGATTTAAAGAAAGCGCTTACACGGGCTCCGGTCCTTGTCTTTCCGGATTTCAAGGACCCCTTTCAGCTTTGTACCGACGCTTCGGCTAGTGGAGTAGGAGCCGCGCTGATGCAAACAGATATGTCCGGCAAAAAGCATGTGATAGCGTTCGCCAGTCGAGTACTTACAGCTCCGGAAAAGAACTATTCTGTTACCCACCTAGAGGCTCTTGCCATTGTGTGGGCTCTGAAGCATTTTCGTGACATTGTGATGGGGTACAAAATTGTGGTGTTTACGGACCACGCGGCCATAACTGATCTTTTCAAGGGAAAAAACCTACACGGTCGTCTGGCAAGATGGTTCTTAACGATCCAAGCATACAATCCGGAGATAAAATATATCACCGGGAAAACAAATGTGGTCGCAGAAGCTTTATCTCGAAATATTCCGATAGGCGCGATTACCACTCCAGAGGTCATCCACAACTTCACTTCACCTGAGCTACACACTGCTCAGCGTGACCACCCTGTGTGGAAGAGGTTAATTTACGCCCTCGAGTCGGGAGACGAATCAAACCTTCCTGAATTGCCAGTTCCCTTTTCACAATTCTTCCTATCAGAGGACAACCTCCTTTGTAGGTCATGGCCAACCAAACCGGTACCTATAGACCAACTGGTCATCCCAGACATATACGTCCCCGTGACGCTTAAGCTGGTCCATAACACACCCATTGCGGGTCACCCAGGAAGAGACAAGACGCTATCTGTCACCAGACGAAAATTCTACTGGCCCACATTACGGGTTGATGTAGAAAAACATGTCGCACATTGCGTCGTTTGTGCTAAGCACAAGGGGTCCGTCAAAGGGCCAGCACCTATGTTGCAATACCCAGTACCAGAGGCGCCATGGGATGTTGTTAATATAGACTTACTACAGCTCCCCCAGAGCCAACATGGCTCGCGCTACTTATTGGTGTGCGTCGACCAGTTCTCTAGGTTTCTAGTTCTAGCGCCTCTCAAGGACAAGACAGCCACCCGCGTGGCCCATGCCCTCGTGACTCACGTGTTGTGTCCACATGCGTCTCCTCGAATTCTTCTGAGTGACAATGGCACCGAGTTTAGGAACTCAGTATTGAGCGAAATATGCGCTCAGTTTACATCACGCAATCCTTCATCACAGCTTACCACCCAGCTGCTAATGGGTTGGCGGAGAGGGCTAATAGGAAAATCTTACAGGTCCTCAGGCCTATCGTGAACGATCTCCACGATGATTGGGAGGATTGGCTATCGCATATAGCCGCTTCCATAAATACGTCGGTAAACGACTCTACGGGGAAGTCTCCCTACTATATCTTGTATGGGGTGGAGAAACGTCTTCCGTACGACTTCCTAACAATCCCACAACAACCTCTCTACAACATTGATAGGTACGCACAACAGCAGATGCATATGTTTTCCAAGATACACTCAGAAGTTAGGTGTACGTTGAAAGCTACGAAGGTTGAAATGATGTCAAAACAACACAAACAGGCCGTCCCGGTGAATTTCAAAGAGGGTGACACAGTCATGATTAAGCAAGCGGAAAGGAGTTCGAAACTGGGGGCTAAATTTGTGGGTCCTTACCGAGTTGTTCGGAATGTCAGGGGTAATCGGTTCGAGGTTCTCGAGTCGAATAGTGGAGTCAGTATAGAAGTTCACAGTGATCGTCTGAAAGTAATTCCCTCCCCTTTGGACCTTGATATTGGTACTTCAACCTCAGAGTCAAATGTTCAACAAGATAATCCCAACACCCATAGCTATAACTTGAGACCACGGGTTTAATTACTTCATTCCCACCACTTGCAGATCATGATGTTGCGTTTTCTGACCATCTTGTTGTCCCTTGGCTCCCTGCTTGCAACAACACCCATCCACCTGAAGCCTGGTGCCCTCACGGCACACATAGGAGAGGTCTTCCTCATAGAAGATGTGCTCCTCGTAAAATATCCATATACTTCCTTGACCAACAGCACGGACATAATCAGGATAGTCTCAGAAAAACTACTCGGCATGGCAGACGCCATCCGGGCTACCAAGACTAGGGAATCAAAGGCTCCTTCTAGTACCAACTCTCTGACTCTTTTTCAACTACTGGAGGATAGGATTCTGTTCTTACGGGGAAAAGTTGATGAGGTAAACATGGATTATAGTTTTCACTCAGTTCAAACTCGGGTAAAGAGGGGGTTGCTCAACATCGTGGGGTCCGCCTCAAAGTTCCTTTTCGGTACGGCTACCGACGAGGACGTTCGCGATTTGCGGGACCACTACGCTCATGTACTTTCCTTTGCTGCTAGAAATCGCAGGGTGATCAACGCCAATTGTAGAAAACTTGCGCAATTGCATACTAACATTGACGAACTGCTAGAGCAGACAAATAAGATGGTAGAGGTTATCAACATAGTTGTCAAACAGATCGACCAGGTGAATCAGTTTCTCCTCCTAGATCAGGCCTTGCATGTATTGGAAAACGTCATTAACTCCGTCGCAACGGCTAATCAGCAGGTTATTAGCAACATGGTTGATGCAGCGCACGGTAGAGTCACACCTGCCTTGTTCCCTCTACACGATTTGAGAACGACTGTCCAGATCGGGTATCAAAATTATAGCCTGACGCCTTTATTCACCCCGGACATGAGTCAATATTTTTACCCCTTGATTGAGTCCAGCCTCACCCCTGATGCCATAATCATTCATGTTCCCTTTCAGACGGCGGACGTGTTTGAGGCACACGAAATTGTCCCGTTCCCTTTTTCGGCAAAGGACAGTGTGTTGGCCCTGGACACGTCCCCGTCTCTTGTTCTAATCGCGAAGGATTTCGCTCTGTATTCAACGGGTAGCTACTCACTCTTGCAGTATTGCAAGGAGACGGTCTTCGGGCGATTCTATTGCTCTGCGTCTCTTTGCCTTCCTTCCAGTTCGGGGAGGGGTTTGCGAGATCGCCCTCACCCGCGTGAACGCGTCTGACGCTCTTTCCCTGTGCCCTTACAAGCAGCTAACACCAACGCCTGTTTTCCATAAGAACTTTCAGGGTCTGCATTATTTTTATTTCCCTCAGTCCTTCTATGTATCGGTCATCTGCCCGGAGGGTACCACTTATCAACGGGTTACTGGTCACTATGCCATAGCGGAAGCATGCTATATCCGCTCCACTAACATAACAACGTACCCGTCCCGGATTCGTCTGGTTTTCACGGCCAATATTTCCCATCGAGTGTTTCCTCTACGGTCTCTCGATGACATTCATTTCTCCAGCATCTCGTATGTGACTAACTCCCTTAATTCATTGTCTTTCGCGAACAAAACAGAGTTTGCGGAAACTCTGGAGGAAACGCTGCCTGATTTTTGCATCTCCCCTACCTGTACCCTGGATTTTTTGTACCAATGTTTCTGATGTTCGTCAGTCTCGTCGTCATGTGCTACCTTATTAGGAGAAACTCTGTCCTGCACGATTATTTGGTTGTGCAGACGCGGCGACTGGATGCAGGGAGGCCACTGGCAAGGTAGTTTTTCCTTTTCTCAGACAAGTCAGGGGACAGAAACCTGGCTGCTCCTATACTTAACATTGTACTGTGTTTCACTACTGTATTTTTTTTTTAGGAGCTAGATCAACGTTTCATTGTCTGTAACTATGCCAGTTGTTAGTTTCTTATACATGTGTCCTTCTATTTATCTTTTGAGAGGTTTCTTATGTTTCATGTCACACACGTTGTGGTTTCCCTCTCCCTATTTATATTATAATTCCACATCTGTTCTTACATAGCCAGTGTTTTAATATAATTGTATCATAGGCAGTCTGCTTGACAAACTCCCACTATGTATGTTCATGGTACCTAGACTGCTATTTCGATTTTTATATATCGCGAGGTCGCGATCACTGGTAGGTGACCGAGCAGTGTTATAGTAGGATATCAATGTATTATTATTATTTAATATCACCACGAATTAGGCATACAATTGTCAATGGAAAAACCCCACGACAGATAGATCACGCCACCTTATAGGAATGTCGTCCGTCAGTGTTTACCGTCTCAGTTTTGTATACTTAGCACTCCGATGGTGCGTGGAGGTCACCTTGACATACGTGACCAATTGTAACCATTATTTTCCAACCTGTAACTCGCCACTCCTTCACGAGAGTCCGACTGACACACAACGACAGTCGCTCTCGCTCCGTCGCTTCTTGTACATAAAGGCTACGAATATAATTCGCCTTAAGGAAGCTGAAGTCTTAATCAACACCCTTTAAACGCCCCCCGACAAGCCCGTTACATAATCCTTCAAAAGAAAACTCATCAGAAGTGTTACACCACTGTAGGCCTAACACTTTAGTACCTTCTTCTCCATGTACTTGATCAACTTTATCCTGAAACATGGAAGTTACTAATTTACTGTTTGAAACCCACTTAGTCAGAGGCATGCCAGCATGTGCCAAAACTTCACAAGCCTCTCTAAATTTGCAGGCAGCTTCCTCCACACTGTCAGCACCACTCAGCCAGTTATCTACATACATATCCTCTTTCAGTTCTTGTATTACTTCAGTACTTGGATACTTCTCTAAATGATGTTTTATTGTGGCATTCAATAGAAATGGGCTGGCAGTGTTTCCTAAGGGAACCCGCAGGAATCTCATGTACTTAATCTCATCCTCATCTCTCAACAAGAAACGGTGTACATCTCTGTCTCGTCTTTTCGCACACAACTGTAGAAAGGCCTTGGTAACATCAGCAGTAAGAGCAATAGGCCATCTTCTAAACCTGATCATCACTTCTACTAAATCTGGGTTGAGTGAAGGACCCTTCAAGAGACAATCATTCAGTGAAATTCCATTATACCCACTGGCTGAAGCATCAAAGACAGGTCTCACCTTGGTACTGTTACTAGTTTCTTTAACCACCGGACAGTGAGGCATATAAAAGGTAGGATTCTCACAGACTATCTCATTACTAGGAATTTCCTCAACAATACCTTCTTGCACAAAGTCCTCAAAAACCTTGCAATATGCAGATTTCAACTCAACATCTTTATCAAGTTTGGCATGTAACTTATCTAGTCTCTTCATAGCAAGTTTCTCATTGTTGAGTAGGGCACTTTTCAAGGAGTTACTTTTCCAAGGTAATGACACTTCATATCTGCCTTTAGCATATGAAACATTCTGTGAAAACTCTTGCAAGGCAGCATCTGACTCAAACTTATGATCTGATTCCTTGGACTGTATCCCTATAGTCTTTAAGTCCCAAAACTTGCTTACATCATAATCAGACACTTTAGAAATACATAACATCTGTGGAGAGGTTACTGGTATCTTAGAACTAGTGTCAGCATTCCAAGCCCCTGACAATACCCAGCCAAACAATGATCTTTGGGCCACTACGCCTCCCACTTGCACAGACTCATTAGACATTATGTATTTCCAGTAAGCATCCTGACCCACTAGTATATCTATATCCATATAGGAATCACTCTGATAGTCATCTGCAAGAGGCACAGGAAATTTGCATATTATACCTACAGGCACAGTGGTTCTCACTAAGGGTTGGCATATCACTGGAATCTCTACAGCTGTTAACTTGTGTGGTGCATCACTGCAATCAAGAACCTTCAGATCAAACAGGTTGCACTGCTTTATATTAGAGGAATTATTACCTCCAAATACTGAATAAGAAATGAGTTTGCTGGAGTTCCATGTGGGTTTGCATTTCTTAACAAGTTTACTGCTGACATATGTCCTACTGGAGCCACTATCAAACAACAATTTGGCCCTATGAAGAACACCATTTGCTCCTGCAACTCTCACCTGAGCAGTTTGCAGTATAGTACATGTCTCCTTATTAAATGATATATTAGACAAGGAAACCCCAGCAAAATTAGTAGCCTGACTCTTACTTGTTTCTCCATTACTATTATCAGCAGCTAGCTCTTGAGTTGCCTTTACTGACTCACTTCTTACAGGTTCACTTTTACTATTATCTATCTTGACACCACAAATGAGATGGTGGTGATAGCCTCTACATTTCTGACACTTGGCATAGCACCCTCTAGCAATGTGTCCTTTGCCTAAGCACTTGAAACACATTCCATCAGTCTTAATTCTTTCAACGCGTTCTTTTCCACTAAGTCTCTGGGTCTCAAAGCATCTCTCAGAAGCATGTTTCTTGCTGCAAAACCCGCAAAGGAGCTTCTCACCTTCCGAAGATGTGTGTAATGCAGCCGCGGATGATACCTTTCCCTTAGGCTCCCGCGTCTGCCAACCGGTCGACTTGACTGCAGAGGGGGGGCCCAAGGCGAGGATGACCAGGCTGGTCAACCACGCCGCCGCAGAAGGACCCCCGCCCGCGGAGTGCTGGGGTTTCACTGGCGATCAGTCAGTGGGATTCACTCTTACATCCGAATCCTGAGTGACTCATCACCGCAAGGTGTTTATCATTTTGCCTCCTAAATGGACGAACTCTTATCTCTTCACTTGTTTGTGAGGTGTTAAAGCATAATTTCATCACCCCAACACTACAATATTATAGCTACATACAACACAGATCAATTCACTTCGACTAAGAATCCACCTGTGTGTTTCATGAAGCGTTACCGTTTTTTTTACAACAAAAGAGCCGGCAACAAAAACAGTGTATAAAAAAAGCCCGCAACTTGCCGCTCCCAACAACAAAAAATAGTAGAGTGGCCAAAAGTGAGGTCAATTTCAGGTGGAGAGGTGTCTTGATACACTCTTCTTGAGAGAGGATGTAAGGGACGCCGGCAGCCCTCACATAACTGTGTGTGTGTGTTTCTGTGTGCTTAGGAACATCACGCCACCGTAACTGCCACTTATCCACGCGTGATGCTTCACGTGAGTTGCCGATGCACGCTTCGAACCCGCGAGGAGAATCGGTGGTGTTGACTGATCTCCGTCTTGTTATTATCACCAGTGACCTCCAGCCTTCTGCCGGCAACATACATCAACACCACCCTCTGCCGAGGTCCTCATTTAGAAGACATCACTTTCGTGGGCTGAAGTGATTCTCTCTCTGCCTGTTCAAGCCGCTGTATAGAGAGGGGACGGAACTCTTATCCTGCCGCCTCTGGTCTCGTCTTGAGCTGTGCTACGTTACATCTGTGCTACTGTCACGACCCCACACCAGGTGATCTTTGACCTTGTTCTATTTAACCTCCCCACAGTGTTGGCCTAAAGGCTGTGTTGTTGCTATACTTGAAGTACTATAGTGACTTTTAATAGACTGTTTTATCACTGTTACGTGTTTGGGGGAGTTCATTATTGATGTTTGTTACACCTTTGTGGTGATTGTGTGCACAGTGTTTCCTCGGATGTCCTGATTGACTTCCGTGTATACGACTCCGCACCAGGTAAGTCTAACCTTCTCTATCATTCCTCTCCCGTGATTATTCGTGTTCTTTTTTTTTTTTTTAGCTGCCTGTAATGTGATTATTATTTAGGTAGTATCATTGAGAGTGGAGAGGATGCTAGACGGTTAGATTACTGTACGTGTTGGAGGAGTTATGTCAGTGTTATTAACTTGTTATTTAATAAACTTAAGGTTAAGTTAGCAAGTGTTTGCCTTCCCGCTTCCTGAGATACCTATAATTTTCTATCCTGAACCTTCGGCGTTGGAGGCGAGCGTAATTTTCTATCCTGAACCTTTGGCGTTGGAGGCGAGCGTAGCTCTCGCAATCTCTAAGCCTTTACAGGGGACAAGTCATAGGCAGGAGGAAATACAGACTAAGGAAGGCTGTTCCAGATTTAACTAGTGTAAGGGATGGAGTGAAGATGGTGGTTAACCCTTGCATAAGGGGTTTGGATAGTATAGGAATGAGCAATAGTACAAAGTCGTGTGCAGCGGGGCCGCGGGAGGGGGGGGAGGCATGCAGTTAGCAAGTCCAGAACAGCAGTCAGCGTGAAAATGTCGATAGAAGATAAGAGAGGCAACATGGCGGCGGGGTTTAATAGGTAGAAGACTATCCGCAAGAGGAGGAGAGCTGATGAGACTACCATAGGCCCGTACCAAGAGTCATGAAGGTCGAGCCGCGTACCTTCCCTTCGACAATGAAGGCACGGCCTCAGACCGTGCCTTCAATCCTTACCACAAGTCGCTCGGGAAGGTAAATTCACATACACACAATGCAGCCTACTTTTCACCTACCAGATATAATGCACGCACACATACCAACACAGTGCTATTCATGGAGATATAATACCTCCATGGTGCTATTACAGCCATAATATTGTCAGTTTTTTTTTTTTCGTATGTCCACTCATGAACGTAGATGTGGCACCTGCGCTTTGTGAGTTTGATTGCGTAAAGATCATTTGAATGTTTGTATCCAAAAAATCCTCAAACCATCGTATATGAACCGCAAACAGAAGATTTGCATCGGTAATATACCATACACGGACACGAAGAAACAACTTGTATATCAGTTTAGTTTGGTCATACTCGAATGATCTATTGCTGATACTCTTATTTCATCTCATTAAGGGAGATAAAGTGACATACAACTCTACAAGTGTCTATACATGAGGAATTTTGATGTTGCATGTATAAATAACGTGGGTAGCCTAATATATTCGCAATAGCCTAGCATCGCATTAAGTTATTATTTCATGTTTATTTTCTATTAATCGTTATTTGCATGCAGTAAATTAAGATGCTCTTTGAATGCACTTGCAGAGCCAGATGTCTTAACTGAAATGAGAAAGAATTTGAAAATCCATAGATCGTTGGAGAATGTGAGCCACGAAGGTTCCCGGGGCTGGTACCTTTGTGCATGGAGGTATTATAACAGGAGGCGCCCTCCCGCGCCGTCCCCATACAGGCGAGTGAAGCCAGTGGGTGGAGCTTACAGAGTATGTGGGCGGAGCTTACAATCGGCAGATAGACCCAAAACATTGCGATCTCCTGGGCGGAACTAAGGGAATTTACCACTTGTTTTTGCATCTAGACGAAAAATTAAAAAAAGAATTGATGGCTTGAGTTATGAAAAGTACATAAAATTTTCCTATATATTTAATGTAGATCTATTATCAACGACATTTAAGGTCAAGGCAGTCCCGTGGCTTAAAAAAAAACAATGAAAGGGCCCCGGCATTCCATGACAGTGTTGCAGTGTGTGTCCCCTTCTGGCACACAGCGTGCAGACACAGGAGTTAATAACCTCCCAGTAGTACCTATAGCCTAGCCTAAGACGCATTGCTACCACATCCTGAGGTGCACTGTGTCGCCCATAGGGGTAAACAGTGGTGGGAGACACTTGCATAATGGAGGCTGCTGGTGCTACCATTGTCACAGCAGTGTCTTGAGTTGGGTAGCAATGTTATTATGGAAATAATCCCTAATTATATTCTTAACATAGCTAAGCGTATAGTCAGTGTCAGGGTCCACTGTGTCATCCTGAAGGGCACGTCGAGCAAGGCAGTCTGCCTTTTCATTGTGCTGGATGGAAGGGCACCCAGGTGAAGTGGACCGTGGCACCTGCGGCCTCAAGGGCACGGAGGGCAGTCAGGCACTTAGTCACAAGATCACAGTCTGTAGGGGAGGAGGACACAGGTTCATGTAATGCAGCCTGGCTATCAACAAACAAGTATACATCTTTGCGGAAAGCTGCTACAGTGTGGCGAGCCTCAAGTATGGCATACAGCTCAGCCCGGGTCGAGGACAGGTACCCTGGCAGCCGCCTGGTAATCTCAATGTCAGTGTACAACAGAACTGCAGATTTCTATCATATGTAGCCCTATCTGATTATACAGTTCTCAACTCACCTGTGAAATGATGTAGAACCACTACGTTCCCTTTTCGTGCAGCCATATGAACATATGAACATAAGAACGTAGGAGTCTGCAAGAGGTCGGTAGGCCTGTACAAGGCAGCTCCTTTGAATCTAAGCTCCCGTGTATTTATCCCCACCTAATATCGCTGTCCATGAATTTATCTAATCTATTTATTAATGTGACAACTGTATTGGCAATCAGCACGTGACTGCAAACCTGTTCCACTCATCCACCAACCACTCTGTTAGTAAACCAGTTTTTGTCTATGTCCCTGTTGAATCTGAATTTATCCAGTTTAAACCCATTACTTCGTGTCCTACCCGGTTCTCTTACCAACAAAACCTTATAATTATCCCCCTTATTAAAGCCCTTCATCCATTTATAAACCTCGATCATGTCTCCACGCACCCTTCGCCTTTCTAGAGAATGCAAGTTTAACTGTTTGAGTCTTTCCTCGTATGGCAAGTTTCTCAACCCCTGAATCATCTTCGTTATCCTCCTCTGCACCGATTCTAACATTTTGATATCCAGGTGACCAGAACTAAACCACAAAGTCAAGATGAGGTCTAACTAATACTAAATATAGTTTGAGGAAGACTTCGGCGCTTCTATTGTTCCTTCTATTGGCTCCTTCAAATAAATCCCAGTACCCTATTTGCTCGATTTCTAGCATGAATGCATTGTGCCCTTGGACGGAGATCAGGAGCTCACTCAGACCCCTAAATCCCTCTCGCACCCAGACCTGCTTATGAAAGTGTCATTAAGCAATAGTTATGTGAGGGGTTGTTCCTACCTACACTCAGAAAAGGCAGGGATTGTATGCACTTTCAATGCGTCTACTGGATCAGCTGATATATGTTTTGAGTCTAAGGGGGGTGGGGAGACAGCGGACCAATAGCGCGTTGGCTTCGCGTTCGTGACGTCATGGCGGCTCCTCCCATAATACCTCCATGCCTTTGTGCTTTGAAGGCGCGTGTTGTTGTAAACAAGACAAACATATTCCCTGCAACTATAATATATGACAAACGTTCCTGTTTGACTAACCTCGATTTCTTCAACTACATCTTTAATGTGTACGATGAAAGTCAATCAGTAGACATTGTATATTTGGATTTTCGGAAAGCATTTGACAAAGTCCTTCACAACCGCCTCCTTAGTAAATTGCAAGCTCACGGTATAACTGGTAATATTCATAAGTGGTTCAAAGCCTGGTTTACCGACCGTAAACAGTTGTTATGAATGGTATATCATCTGACTGGCAAGATGTCAAAAGCGGTGTTCCACAGGGGTCGGTGTTGGGACCTGCTGTTTTTAGTGTACGTAAATGACAATATCGAAATTTGCAGGCGGCACTAAAATAGCCGGCAGAGTCACTACGATAATGGATAAAGAACACTTCCAAGCTGATCTTGAACGTTTTAGTTGGGCACTAACATGGTAAATGAATTTCAGTATTGAAAAGTGCAAGGTTATGCATATCGGAATCAACAACGATCGTGTTCATTATCAAATTAACGGAGTGTAACTCTCTGAAGCCAACAAAGAAAAAGATCTTGAAGTAATAATTTCGGACGATCTTAAACGGAGTCAACATTGCACAGTAGTAATAACTGTCAACAAATTGATTGGATTTATTGGTTGTACATTTGAACACAAATCAAAAATAATATTGATACTGTAATATTGATAAACAGTGTCACCAATGTATGAATGGTCTGTCGTTAGTTCGCCCACATCTTGAGTATTGCGTTCAGTTTTGGTCTCCCTATTACAGAAAGGATATGGATAAACTCGAGAGGGTGCAGCGTCGAACCACGAATATCATCCCTAGACTGCGAAACAAACCGTACGAAGACAGACTTAAAAGAACTTACCTTATTCAGCTTATCACAGCGCAGGCTAAGAGGTGACCTTATAGAAGTGTTTAAAATTTTCAAAGGATTCGACAACGTTAATGTTCATTATTATTTTAGTCTCTCAATCAAGTGTAACAAGAAACAATGGATACAAAATAACGAGGAAGCGTTTCAACTCAAATGAATCAAAACACTTCTTCAACCGTGTCATCAATGTATGGAATGGTCTGCCTCAAAACGTCGTCGAAAGCGAAACTATTTGCACGTTGAAAAACCGACTAGACAAATATTTAGAAGCTAACCCGAACACCCGCTATTTTGCTCCGGTCTAACAGAAAGTAGTGTTAGCTTACTTGTCGTGTATGATCTTCCTTCTGTCCATGTAAACTTTCAGCCCCTCGTTCTTTTTTTTTTTCTATTGTTGAAGCAGCGATCGATCTAGCATTTTGTTGTTGTTGTTTCTGCCTTTTGCCATTAAACTGCCTCCCTTGTAAAAAAAAAAGAGGAGAGAAAAAGACTGCTGCATCATCATAAGAAAATATTCTAATAATTACTGGTTCCAATAGATTTTCAAGAACAATCAGAATCAGTCACAGGCAATAACACTCATCTGTATTGCCCATGCATTACCATCATTACTAAGCAAATTTAACTTTTTCTTCACAGCAGACTATAGCAAAACTTTCCGTACAACATAAGAACACAGGGAAACTGCAAGAGCCCGAATGGCCTACACAGGGCAGCTCCAGATTCCCCCCCACTACCACCTGTCATCCTCGTCCATGTAGCTATCCAGTCTACTCTTAAAACAAGCTATCGTCCCTGCACTCACTATGTGGTTGCTGTGTCTATTCCATTCCCCCACCACCCTATTACTGAACCAATGCTTGCCTATTACCTTTCTAAATCTATACTTTTCTAATTTAAATCCATTACTGCGTGTTCTATCCTGCTGGCTAATTCTCGATCAGTGTTACTTACATCACCTTTGTTGTAACCCTTGACCCATGTGAGGCTTTTTTATTATTTTACAGATTGCTTTCATGTTATATCCTAATTCGTCAGTACGTATCCAGTAATGGGTTGTGAATCGGAGAAAAGCTTCGAATCCGACTAGAAAAGTTTCGAATGCGACTAAAGAAGCTTAGAATCCGACTAGAAAAGCTTCGAATCAACGTAAAGGCCGAGAACAATGACAAAACAAGTAACTCAGGAACAGTTTATTCTTCTGTCACTTTACAGACGAGCCCATGCCCGTGAGCCCCGGCAGGGAGGTAACAATGGATTCTGGAGAGGCATACAAATTGACCACGCATTTCAGCAGTTGTGTTACCTCGATTTTCTGGATTTTCTCGGTAACGAAGTGTTGTATCACTATTATACTTTGCCACAGTTTATTTCACATCTTGCGCTAATTTCTGACTGCATAGTACATTACCAGAAGTGTATGAGTAAGCTACATACTCTTGACAATTGAAAGAAATTCCCGATATCCAGAGACAGTATTTGGACACACGTCATCACTATTTCACTCCCTAGACCCAGCCCACCTCTCTCCCCCTACCTGTATGATCCCCCTTCCCTCTATCACTCTTTACCCCCTCCCTCCTTCAACATCTCCCCCACCCCCCCCCTTCTCTCTCTCTCTCTCAGCTGCTGAAATGCGTAGTAACTTTGCGTGTATTTGCCGAAGCATGTCTCGAATCTTGTCCTGAAACCAAAGCCCATGACACGAATGATGAATTGACGGTCTAATTGATTGACTGATTGGTGGTTTATTCCTGCCTGTACCATTTATCAAGAACACGGGGAGGATACATATTGACTAACTTTGCTTTTATTTGCCGAAGCCTGTCTCGAATTCCGTCCTGAAACCGAAGCCCATGACACGGATGGTGAATTGACGGTCTAATTGATTGACTGATTGGTGGTTTATTCCTGCCTGAACCATGCACCAGAATACGTGGAGGATGCAGAAGTGAGGCGTGAAAATAGTGCTCATTCAGTAACCCTTGCACCGGCCATTACATAACATAACTTATTACACTGTTAACGTGGTCAGTATCTTCCCATATGGATAATTCCTTCCCCCTCTGTCTCTCTCCGGCATAATTTTTTCACTTAGGAAATTCAATGTTAACATATGGGAAGAAAAAGTTTCGTTTAGTCGGCGCAACATGTGGTCATATTTTTTTTTAATGACCACAGATGTTGCGCCGACTAAACGAAACTTTCCTTCTTCCCATTTGGTGTGATACGTTCCTTGTTAACAATGAATTTTCCTCTTAAGTCTGAAATCTGCACAGCCTTCTCCTCTGTTGACTTGGGGATATCTTTAAGTCACTGTAGTTTTGGTGTGGGTTGTTCACATGACGATAATGCTTAAAGTTATGCTGGAATAGTAATGAATTAGATGTTGAGTTATCACAGTACACAGTAAGGTCATAAATCACTGTATCATGCCATGTGTCAAGTGTGTTCTTAGTCAGTGTTCTGCCTGCCAAAGAGTAGTACAACACTGACACTTTTTTTTTTTTTTTTTAAGCTCTTAAAGAGAAAGGTGACGGATTTGATCTCTACACCCCTGCCCAAAGTGACACCGTAATGTTGGCGAGTGATCTCAGTGTATGAAGCTTCCCAGTCATTCAAGTTATGCTGGAATAGTTAATGGTTTCTTCACCTCTTTAAACTTTACCATCTCTCTTTTCACATTTTACTTATATTAGATTTGATGTTGAGTTATCACTGTACACACAAAGGTCACAAATCACTGTATCATGCCATATGTGTCAAGTGTGTTCTTAGTCAGTGTTCTGCCTGCCAAAGAATAATACAATATTGACACTTTTTTTTCTTTTTTACGCCCCTGCCCAAAGTGACACTGTGTAATGTCGGCAGGGATGGCCCGAAGGGAATGCAGTTGGGGGGGGGTAAGGTAAACTATGACCAACTCAGTCATTTTATGACCAACTCCAAACTGGCGAGCTTAAGCTCATTTATGGGGGTTTTTAAAACTCACCTTTTTTAGGGGCATTTTTAAGGCCTAAGTAGGGACATTTATGAGTCTCAGATGCTTTTCATTTGCATTTAAGAGTATAATAATTTTGGTCATGGGGCGGCTGCTCTCCAGGGTCATTAAGTCATTCTGCACCTTGTCTAAAGTGTCATTTGTTGATATTATTACTGTTGTGTTGCTGCCACTGCCAGTAATGGCTTATGGCTCAAGGGTTTGTCGTTAGTGGAGCAGGTGAACTTGCTCCGGAGTTGAGGCTCCGGCTGGACCATCCCTGCTCTCCGAATGGACCCTGATCTGATCCCTTCCCACTGTTCCCCGGGCTTCCCTCCTGGACCATCACTCTCTTAAATAAAAAGAAAACTTTTATTTGACCATCTGAGGTGACCTCAGATGGTCAAATAAAAGCAGTGAGGTGAGTGGTGAGCGTGTTGTGGTTACGCTCGGGTGCCGAGTTCCAGCCCTACTACAGTCTACAGGCAAACCCTTATTCACTGCCGAGTGTCTTAAAGCTATCCACATGTCACCATCTACTCCACCTGGAGCACATAATGTGCATGGAAGGATTTGGAGGATCACCCAAACATAGCCAGCGCTAACCCCTGCAGGAGGCTGGTTCAAGAGTGATGATACTGAGCCAGTATACAGTTCCGAAAAACGCAGTCGGGCCATCCATGCTCCCTGATCCCTCCCCGCCTGTGGCCATTCCTGCCTAAAAAAAAAAAAAAAAAAAAACTCAAATTTTTGACCAACTCACTAAGACTTTTTGACCAACTCCGACCAAACATTGGGGTGACCCCCACCCCCCCTGCTCGGGCCATCCCTATATGTCGGTGAATGATCTGTGTATGAAGCTTCCCGGTCATTAAAGTTGTGCTGGAATAGTTTTACCTTTACCATCTCTCTATCTATGGTTTCAGAACTGGACCACATGATCAAGACAAGGTTTAACATAGGCTCCTCATGCCTTGAATCATATCCATCCTCCTCTGTCCTGATTCTAATTCTGACGTAGGCTTTCAGAACTGTCAATTGTTGGTATCCTAGTTAGCCGTTAGTGTTGTAATCAGAAGAGTTACCTTTAGAGCTGTATAATTTATTCTTTTTATAGTAGATGTTGGCGCGTGTTGTAATCAGAAGAGTTACCTTTAGAGCTGTATAATTTATTCTTTTTATAGTAGATGTTGGCGCTGTAATTCTCGGTGTGCCACAAAACACTCCATGAATATCCCACCAACTTCTCCGAGATGCTTTTCGAGCGGGTGAACTGCGGCGCCGATACCCTTAACCCTTAGACGGCAGCAGTATTTAAAGATTAGCTCCCTGTAAAATAAATCGTCAATATCTTCAGCATCCTTTCCTGCTCTCCCACACATGTCCAAACCACCTCCAGCATCCTTCTCCTGATAAAGCCAGCATCTTCCTCCCCTTCCCCACATGTCCAGACCATCTCCAGCATCCTTTCCTCCTCTCCCACACGTAAGAACATAAGAACATAAAAACGTAAGGAGTCTGCACTCTTTCCCCACATGTTCAAACCATCTCCAGTGTCCTTCTCCTGATAAAGCCAGCATCTCTCTCCTCTTCCCCACCTGTCCAAACCATCCCCAGCATCCCTCTGACATACCATTATAGTCACTGCCAACCTTAGGACCATAGCATAAATATCGTTACACAGCATAAGAGATGGTTTAACTATCGCTTATATATAGAATCAACTGCAATCTGGAAGTGTTGTTAGATTTCTGCTGTACAAAACTGACTGAATTATGGACCATCTATACACAGTTCCACCGTCGTCTAAGGGTTCAAGGCTTCGGGTCACACTGTAAGCTGCCAACACGTACACCTTATACTTCAGAGTGGGAACACGCCAGACTTTCCTCCTCAAGTAAAACAATTATTATGCACGGCGACGAAAAGTACGACGATCACCTTTAAAAAACCTCAAAGTTGGTGAGTCTCGGGCAACCCTCGCTACACGATATATTTTACAGATTTATTTTTTTACAGTAAGGGAGGGCAGCTGAAGGGCAAAAAACAACGAGCAACAAAAAACAACCCAAGAGACGCTGCTCTGACAAAAAAAGGTTCCATTCATAAAAAAGTGGTCATATGAAGGTTGATCATAAAGAGATATTATTATGACACGGCTTCACCCCTCTCACTACACTCGCTGCCATGGAGTATATTTGTCACCACTACTGGACAAGATGGAGGTAAGTTGTAGTAAGTAGTGCCGGTAAAGAGAGGTACAGTAGCCTAGGTTTTCATAAGGTAAATATCGTCAAAGGAAAGAGGGATTGTATAGCTGAGTGCAGACGAGCGAGTGTAGATATTAGTAGGGGAAGTTCAAGACTGTTTGTAAGTATAGCAGTAAATAATGTCAGTAGAAAGAGAGGTACAGTAGTCTAGGTTTTCATAAGGTAAATATCGTCAAAGGAAAGAGGGATTGTATAGCTGAGGGTAGGGGAATGAGTGTAGATATTCAGTGCCAGTAAAAAGAAAAACTAAGTAGTCTGAGTTTTCATAAGGTAAATATCATCAAAGGAAAGATTGTATAGCTGAATATAGGGGAGCATTTGTAGATATTCAGTGCCAGTAAAAAGAAAAGCAAAGTAGTCTGAGTTTTCACAAGGTAAATATCGTCAAAGGAAAGATTGTAGAGCTGAATATAGGGGAGCGTTTGTAGATATTCAGTGCCTGTAAAAAGAGAAGTGAAGTAGTCTAGGTTTTCATAAGGTAAATATCATCAAAGGAAAGATTGTAGAGCTGAATATAGGGGAGCATTTGTAGATATTCAGTGCCAGTAAAAAGAGAAGTGAAGTAGTCTAGGTTTTCATAAGGTAAATATCATCAAAGGAAAGATTGTAGAGCTGAATATAGGAGAGCATTTGTAGATATTCAGTGCCTGTAAAAAGAGAAGTGAAGTAGTCTAGGTTTTCACAAGGTAAATATCATCAAAGAAAAGACTGTAGAGCTGAATATAGGGGAGCATTTGTAGATATTCAGTGCCAGTAAAAAGAGAAGTGAAGTAGTCTAGGTTTTCACAAGGTAAAGAACGTCAGAAAGAGGAGACACATATAGTATAGCCGAGTGTTGCGGAGCGAGTGTAGATATACAGCAAGGGGAGTTCAAGACTGTATTAACGGGTGATCGTATAGCGACGGCTGCCTCAAGTTCCCAAGATAAATAAAAATACAAATTGCAGTAACTAGTTATGATAAAACCGTATACACATTGACGGAACTACAGACATGACGGAACACATTTGACGCTAGTGTTTAAACGCCTGAAAAGTAAAAACTTCAAATGAAAAATGTTACCGGAGAGATGGATAAATATAGTACAGGCTCAGTAACATGCAGTTTTGATCACAACTTGTAAAAGTGTACATATATTAATACCTAGTGATGATGATGATGATTGTGATGATGATGGGGAAGGAAGGTGTGTGCGTGTGTGTGTGTGTGTGTGTGTGTGTGTGTGTGTGTGTGTGTATACGTGCATGTGTGTGTGTGTGTGTGTGTGTACGTGTGTGTGTGTGTGTGTGTGTGTGTACGTGTGTGTGTGAAAGATATGAACAATGCCTTTCCATATAATGCCAAAAAAGCCATGTTAAAATATTATTAAGAGTAAAACATCTTCATAAATATAGATATATATATGTATAGTATTTACAAGCCTAACTAATTCATTAATATAAATAGGAAAAATAATCTCTTGAAAAATAGCTCACAGGAAGAGTCAGCAATGGGACACTCAACGGACCGTTCTGAGGCGCTATGCGGAGTCACCTCAGCCCTCACAGCGACGCATGGAGGCCACAGCGGTGTCGGCACTCAATCGTGGACAGGCGACGGAAAACAACGGACATGATTAGCATTAACGGCATATTTGGCTTGACGATTATTAACTCATATACCAAAAGATGCCAAATGTTAACCAGCTGAATCTTCTATCGTATGCAAATTCAGAAACAAAAGTGTACAAAATAAAAAAATAAAAAATACTGAGGCCTTTACAGGTGACGGAAAACAACAGACACGATTGGCATTAATGGCATATTTGGCTTGACGATTTTAACTTATACCAAAAGATGCCAAAATATCAACCAGCTGAATCTTCTATCATATGCAAATTCACAAACAAAAGTATACAAAATGAAAAAAAATACAGAGGCCAAGACTGACGATGGAAAAAACAGACACGATTTGCAGCATTTACAGCGTTTTTGGCGAGAGAATTATACCAAAAATTATACCAGAAGATGCCGGCAGTGTTAACCAGCCGAACCTTCAATCATACGTCAATTAGCAAACACATTTACGTATACAAAAAAAGAAAATCAGATACCAAGGCCTTTACAGATACGACACAATTTGCAGTCACATCATTTTGAGGTTGACGATTTTAACTTCCACCAAAGGACGCCGCAAATATCAACCAGCTGTATCTTCAATTGTACACCAATTCACAAACACAAATACAAAAAAATAAGATACTGCGGCCTTTACAGATGATGGAAAACAACTGACATGACTGGATTTAGGATTATCAACTTATACCCAAAGATGCCGGAAAAGTTAACCAGCTGTATCTCCTCTCATATGCCAAACAATATGCGAAAGGCTTATTGGGGGTCTTTATAACAACACACATTCCCGTACGTTCAATCGGGGCCGGCGGAGGTGTGGTGGGTGCTTCCTGGAGCCTTCCATTCCTATATCTTTACGGTTACAAGGATGAGGATGTAGTATGTGTTAAGAGATGCTGTTATGTTATCTAGCTTCTCTATAACGACAGTCCTGCATGTTCCCTTGGGCTTACGAGTGCGTTATCTTCCTGTCTGTTTACGGTTACAAGAATGAGGATGTAGTATAATGTGTTAAGAGATTCTGTTGTTGTTGTTATCTAGCTTTTCAGGGCATTTACAACGACAGTCTTGCATGTTCCCTGGGGCTTACGAGTGCGTTATCTTCCTGTCTGTTTACGGTTACAAGAATGAGGATGTAGTATAATGTGTTAAGAGATGCTGTTGTTGTTGTTATCTAGCTTTTCAGGGCATTTACAACGACAGTCTTGCATGTTCCCTGGGGCTTACGAGTGCGTTATCTTCCTGTCTGTTTACGGTTACAAGAATGAGGATGTAGTATAATGTGTTGAGATGCTGTTGTTGTTGTTATCTAGCTTTTCAGGGCATTTACAACGACAGTCTTGCATGTTCCCTGGGGCTTACGAGTGCGTTATCTTACTGAGTTAGAGATGCTGTTGTTATGTGATCTAGCTTCTCAAGGCATTTATAACGACAGTGAAATGTGTTAAGAGATGCTGTTGTTATGTTATCTATTATCTAGCTTCTCAGGGCATTCATAACGACAGTCCTGCATGTTCCCTGGGGCTTATAAGTACGTTATCTTCCTGTCTGTTTACGGTTACAAAAATGAGGACGTAGTTTGTGTTAAGAGATGCTGTTTTTATGTTATCTTGCTTCTCAAGGCATTCATAACGACAGTCCAGCATGTTCCCTTGGGTTTACGAGTGTGTTATCTTCCTGTCTGTTTACGGTTACAAGAATGAGAATGTAGTTTGTGTTAAGAGATGATGATGTTATGTTATCTAGCTTCTCCGGGCCTATATAACAACACACAGTCCTTGTATGTTCCCTTGGGTCTTCCTTGCAACATTACCAACCAATTTTATCTTTGTCATTATTCTGTTTTTTTTTTTGCTATCAACCAATTTTATCTATATCTTGTTCATCATTTTTTTTTTTTTTTTTGCTATCAACCAATTTTATCTATCTCTTGTTCATAGTTTTTTTTTATTTGCTATCATCCAATTTTGTCTCCATTTTCATCTTGTTTATTATTTTGTTTTTGCCATCAACCAAATTCATCTTTATCTCCTTTATTATTTAGTTCCTGCTACCAACAATTTCCACCATCTATCACTGTCCCCTGCACTTTAGTCAGTCAAACAACATATTTCTGGTTTCCAACTCATAACTCTCGCAAACAGACACCGATAATTAACGATTTTAACGATGACTTTAACAGAATATCGTTAACTCTGTGGGTACGAGGGTTTTTTGGGGTCCTGAGTGATTGGTGCAATGTTCCGAGTGTGATAATAGGGTGATGCTGATGCTGAATCGCAAACACAAATACAAAAAATAAAAGAAAGTACAACATCATCATACTTTTCCACCTCCCTTAACCCGGTAGCAGCGACGGGCCAAATTTGTGGCTTCCCCGTGTAGCAGCGACAGGCCAAATTTGTGGCTTCCCCGTGTAGCAGCGACGGGCCAAATTTGTGCCATGATATAAACCCCAAAATAGATGATACATAATCTGATCACAAATGCTTCGATATATATTATGAACTGGTTTGTGTGAGGGGTGATTTTTTCTCATTTTTCTCGCTTGGAGGGACCATTAAGAAACATGATCCCTGCTCCTACTGGGTTAATATGTATAATGCCCTGGTGTGACTTCAGTGTGTTATGCCATCCTCGACATCACAACCACAGCATCAACACCTCCTGGCAACTCTCTCATTCAATTTCCTACAACCACAACCTCTGCACTCACTCTCTAACTCACAATGACAACCTTCCTCTCCCGTATGTCAGGTCTTTTCATATATAATTCTTGGGTCTGTAATACATGCTTCCTCTTCTGATAATAATTCCTCCTCTCCCTTCTATCCACTATCTCAATTCCGTTCTCTTCGTTCACTCTCTAACTCACCATGACAACCTTCCTTTCCCTTCTGTCAGGTCTACAATTCTTGGATCACTAATTCGTACTTTATTAATTATCCTCCTCCTCTCCATTCTGTCCACTCCATCACAGCCTCCCAATGACACGGGCTGGTCTATCCCACACCGCAACAAGGTCACAGGTCAAAAAACACCCTTCCTGATGTGCTGTTACAACGCATGTTCGGGGATGACGCTTGACACCCCCCCCCCACACAACACAACACGACGAGCAACATACGCAACACAAATGACACGAAACACACCGCCGCCACCGTCGAGAGAAAACATAATCAGGAGCAAGAAAGAAGATAGGGACACCGAGAGGGATGATGATGACGATGAGGACTTGAGTGATGGGTCGGCTGGCTGGTAGGTAGAAGGGGCGCACGATACCCCTTGAGTGAGGATCCTGGGGTACTAGCAGGGTCAAAGCTTCCATTATAGGTCCTTAGTGAAGCCGTTCTCCTGCAGAACGTCCACTACCCTCCCAGCCAACTCTCGGACTGAGGCATTAGAGTCCGGGAGGCTGACTAGCTTGCGTAGGACGTCGTCAACTCCTTCCCGTACCAACATGTGACAGTAACGCTTGCCTGAGGAAATGGAGGAAAGATTAGCTGGCCAGAAGAGGGAAGGAGAAGTACGGATGAAGGAAGAAAGATATATTAGATGGTGAGACAAAAGGGAAACGGGAGAAGCTACTGAACTGTATGTGCAAAGAAAGATAAAGAACCAGGCCTGAAAACGTAGAGGAATGGAGGAAAATGAGAAGGGAAAACCAGAGTCAGAAAGGAGGAATGAAGCAAAGAGACAGAAACGGGAAACTACGACAAATGAAAAAAGAGAGAAATCGGAATGAAGCAAAGAGATAGAAATGGAAAACTATGACGAACAAAAAAATAGAAGTCGTAATGACGCGGATAGACAGAAATGGAAAACTACGACAAACGAAAAAAGAGAGAAGTCGGAATGAAGCAAAGAGACAGAAACGGAAAACTACGACAAACGAAAAATCAGAGACATCAGAATGAAGCGAAGCACAACAAGGAGCGGACCGGCACTCACTGTTCTTGGTGGTGACGTGATGCAGTGCCCAGACGGCCCACAGCTGAACCTGGTACATGTTGAGGGCCGTCAGGAGGGGGATGAAGGGCTGGAAGGAACGGTAGGCCACCATCTCCTCCTTCGGCTGCTCCCAACTGATGACCACCTTGCCCTGGGCCGAGGAAATGAGTGCCAGAAATGTGAGTACCAAAATGAGTACCAAAGCATTCAGTACCAATATGAACACCAAAATCAGTGCCAAAGAGATGAGTACCAAAAAGATGAGGACCAAAAATATAAGTACCAAGATGAGTCCCAAAATTATGAGTACGAGTCCCAAAATTATGAGTACCAAAAATGAGTGCCAAAAATATGAGTGCCAAAAATGTGAGTCCCAAAAATATAAGTACCAAAAAGATGAGTACCAAAAACATGAATGCCAATATGAGTGCCAAAAAGATGAGTACCAAAATTATGAGTGCCAAAACAATGAATACCAAAAAATTATGAGTACAATTTCTCTCTCTCTCTCTCTCTCTCTCTCTCTCTCTCTCTCTCTCTCTCTCTCTCTCTCTCTCTCTCTCTCTCTCTCTCTCTCTCTCTCTCTCTCTCTCTCTCTCTCTCTCTCTCTCTCTCTCTCTCTCTCTCTCTCTCTCTCTCTCTCTCTCTCTCTTATGGTATACTCTTTTGGTGGACTTGCAAGCTCCACCAACAATACTGCACACACATACATATATACATACATACACATACACACATACATACATACATACATACATACACACTTTCTATATCTTCCTTTCTTTCTATCTTTCTCTCTCTCTTACTCTTTTTACTTTCTCTCTTAATGTTTTTGTTTCTTTACTAATTTTTTTTTTGTATCATATTCTCTCTCTCCCTCATATCAAGCTCTCCTGCAGGACTTACGAGCTCTTCCAGGAGGCTTTCTCGGCCGGTTGTGGGGTCCTTCCAAGAGTCCTTTCCAGCACACACCAAGTGGGCGACGATTCCAGCAGCGAAGTAACTCACATCAACGTTAGGGGACCAGAGCAGCAACCTGAAGGGGGAAGAACAGAGGATGGTGTTATGTTTGTTATGTTTTGACCGGTGGGAAATGTATGCAGTTTTTTTTGTTCTCTTCTTATTTTATTTTCTTCCTTCTTCTTCTCTTTCCTCCTCCTCTCCTTCTTCCTCCTCCTCTCCTTCCTTTTACAGTAGCAACCTAATTTTTTTGTATCTCCTCTTCCTTCTCCTTCTCTTTCCTCCTCCTCTCCTTCTTCCTTTTATAGTAGCAACCTGAAGGGGGAACAGAGAATGGAGTTATGTTTTCGACGGTGGGAAATGTATGCAGGTTTTTTTTTGTTCTTTCCTTATTTTTTTTGTATCTCTTTCTCTTCCCTCTCCTTCTCTTTCCTCCTCCTCTCCTTCCTTTTACAGTAGCAACCTGAAGAACATAAGAAGATAAAGACAATAATACTAACAGGAAGATAACACAAAAACCGAGATGGAAGAAAAAATAATAAAATGACAGAGATAAGAACATAAGAAGATAAAAAACAAAAACACTGACAGGAAGATAATACGAAAACAGAGACAGAAGACAAAATAACAAACCAGTGAGCACCAGGCTTTTTTTTCACATTTGTTTCCTTTTTATGCCCTTGACCTGACTCCTCTGCTGTAAAAAAAAAAACTGTCGCGCTGAACTCACTCCAGCTGGGTGAGGAAGCTTTTGTTGATGAGCGCACCACGAAGCGGGGACACCTCTGCTATGTTGTTGAGGAGACCAAGCACCTTCGTCTCCACGGCAGCGTCCTTGGCAAACACCTTCAGCAGCTGCAGGAACAGTTCAAGGCCATTCTCCTTCAAGAACACCTCGCAGGTAGCCGGGGACTCGTCTGTTGAGGGGGGAACGTCATGAGTACGGCAGTGCTCTGATCCCATGAGTAAGTTGACAGAAAGACGAGTATATAGATGTTGAAAGTAATGATGAGTAGTAATAATGAAGGTAAAATGAATACGTAAGCGGATAAGAAGAGAATAATAATGGAGGATTACTGATAGGTGCCCAAAAAAGATGAGTTAATAGGTGTCAAAAATAAGTGCCAAAAATGAGTGCCAAAAAGATGACTGCCAATAATAAGTGCCAGAAATGAGTGCCAAAAATTAGTACTAAAAGGATGAATAACAAAAATATGAGTACCAAAAATATGAGTTCCAAAAATATGAGTACCAAAAATATGAGTGTCAAAAATATGAGTGGCAAAAATATGAGTTCCAAAAAATGAGTGTCAAAAATATGAGTACCAAAAATATGAGTTCCAAAAATATGAGTTCCAAAAATATGAGTACCAAATATATGAGTACCAAAAATATGAGTTCCAAAAATATGAGTACCAAAAATATGAGTACCAAATATATGAGTACCAAAAATATGAGTTCCAAAAAAATGAGTACCAAAAATATGAGTACCAAAAATATGAGTACCAAAAATATGAGTACCAAAAAAATGAGTGCCAAAAATATGACTGTCAAAAATATGAGTACCAAAAATATGAGTACCAAAAATATGAGTACCAAAAATATGAGTACCAAAAATATGAGTTCCAAAAATATGAGTACCAAAAATATGAGTTCCAAAAATATGAGTACCAAAAAAATGAGTGCCAAAAAAATGAGTGCCAAAAATATGAGTGTCAAAAATATGAGTGTCAAAAATATGAGTACCAAAAATATGAGTTCCAAAAAATGAGTGCCAAAAAAATGAGTGCCAAAAATTAGTAATAAAAGGATGACTAACAAAAAGATGAGTTCCAAAATTATGAGTGCCAAAAAAATGAGTGCCAAAAAGATGAGTGCCAAAAGGGTTAAAGCAAAGGTCAAGTCAGGGGCATACGCTACAGGTGCACATGGCCTCAGCGCTCATCTCCATTACATTGGCCTTCCCCAGGTATCCCCAGAGACGATCCACAACTCACCCGTCAGGTTCCACAGGGCCGAGAGGGTAAACTTAAGGGTCATGTCCACCGTCTTCTCCTCCATCCGCCTTTTGACTAGAGTGAGCAACTTCTGCATGTATTCATTCTGGGGGGGAGAGGAAAAGACGTTACTGGTAGTGCACTCGGAAAAGTTGGAAAGTTTCGTTTAGCCGGCGCAACATCTGTGGTCATATGCCGGAGAGAGATAGAAGGGGAAGGAACTATAGGAGAAGGGCACAGATCCCAGGAGACGGGACACAACCCCCAATTAATACCTGGTACCCATTCACTACTGGGTGGACAGGGGTGTAGGGTATCAGAAAAGCCACCCAAATTTTTCCACTCCGCCCGGAAATTGAACCCAGCCTCTCTCAGTTGTGAGCCGAGTGTGCTAACCACTGCACCACGAAGCCCCCCATAGCACACTCGGACTGTACCAAATCCCACAATACACGTTACCCTAAATAGACACAAACTATCTCCCAAATGCCTAACATAAACGGGTAACACTTCTACCCAGCGTTGCCATACTGTCGTACTCAGTTTCATCACTTCTCCTTGGCTCTTCATCTCTCCTTTTAACCTCATCCAGTGCCTGAATCACTCCTCCAAACTCCTCTCTCATCTTCCTCATTTCTATGTACTCAGGTCGGCATTATAAGACACTTTTGCTTCTCACATCAACTATTTCTAAAGGTCAAAGAGGGGATCAATTGGATTCTAATGAGTATTTTTTTAGGTTCATGCTACTGAAGAAGGGCCAAACTACCACCAGGGTCATAAAGGTACTCCTCGAAATGCCCTAACCTCATTCAAAAGCCGTGTTAAAACTTGGGCGACGAAATGTTTTAAAATATGACCCTCAGTCTCTTGTATTTTCTGATTTCCGACCCCAAAAAACGTCTCCTAGGCTGCAATAACGAGATTTATAGTTCAACCCTGTCTTGAGAATAGAGATAGGGAAACATGGTACACCAGCGTCCACCCCTGAGCCTCACCTTGGCACCGAGAAGCGTGGTCTGGGCGGTAGATATCTTGGCGGCTATGATTGAGCAGATAGCGACGGCCATGCGGTCTGTGGAGGGGTCGTTGAAGGTTAGGAGACAGTCGAGGACGAGGCGGGCACACCAGTACTTGTCGAAGGAGACCTCGTGTAGGATGCGATCACAGCAGAGGGTGAGGAGGCCATTCTTCTGGAGCTGTGGAGGCAGGGAGGTGCTGGTGAGGGTGTGGGGGGATGTGAGTTTGAGGCATCTACTATCACACCCTTTTTGTTGTTGTGTTTATACGTCACGGAAGGTGGCTCATATATGGTGATGTTCCTCTTTTTTTTATGGTAAAGAAAAGGGGAAACTGCGAAAAATGGCGCGCAATGAAGAAAAAAACGAAAGTCAGATGGAAGTGAAACAGAGATAAGGAGAAAACGGAAAGGGACTAAGGAAAGATGAAGGGGGAAAACAAGAGATGAAATGAGAGAAAAAAAGGGGAACTGCAAAAAATGGAAAGCGTTGAAGAAAAAACGAAAGTATTTCATGGGTAAAAACATCACAGAAAAACAATAAAAAAAGCAAAATAATAACAGCTGTAATAAGTGAGCGTACTACAGACGAAGGGCCGAGAAAGAGGTCAATTTCAGGTTGTATATGTGGAAATATCTTAAGGGCAAAAACATCACTAAAAAACAATAAAAAAGCCTACTAATAACGGTTGTAATAGAAGAGAGTACTACAGACGAACGACCGAGAGAGAGGTCAATTTCAGGCATATGGTGATGTTTCTCTTTTTTTATGGTAAAGGAAATATCTCATGGGGAAAAACATCACTAAAAAACAAAAACAAAAATGCCTGCTAATAACGGAGCGTACTGCAGACGAACGGCCAAGAGAGAGAGGTCAATTTTAAGTAGTTTCCGCAGTTATATCCTCTGATTTTTGAGGGCTGAGAAACACGTACCTGAGCATGCTCGGGGAAGTTGTTCATGGCAGTGAGCGTTGTGTGCACCATATCCCGCAGGAGGTGTGGGTGGATCTGCTCCCCGACGTGCGCCTTCGTCAGGTTGTAGAGGCAAGCCGTCCCTGCAAGCTGGATGGCGCTCTGACTACTGTGGGTGTTCATGACGGGCAGGATCAGCTGAAAGGAGAGGCAGGGATGAGGGCTGGTTGGTGAGGTTGGTTAGTGTGTCTGATCTAAAGAGTTAACATGCAAAGGGGATGCACATAGGAGGAGGAGAAGGATGAGGAGGAGGAGGAGGAGGAAGAGAGGATCAGCTGAAAGGAGAGGCAGGGATGAGCGCTGGTTGGTGAGGTTGGTTAGTGTGTCTGATCTAAAGGGTTAACATGCAAGGGGATGCACAGGAGGAGGAGAAGGATGAGGAGGAGGAGGAGGAGGAAGAGAGGATCAGCTGAAAGGAGAGGCAGGGATGAGCGCTGGTTGGTGAGGTTGGTTAGTGTGTCTGATCTAAAGGGTTAACATGCAAAGGGGATGCACAGGAGGAGGAGAAGGCTGAGGAGGAGGAGGAGGAAGAGAGGATCAGCTGAAAGGAGAGGCAGGGATGAGCGCTGGTTGGTGAGGTTGGTTAGTGTGTCTGATCTAAAGGGTTAACATGCAAAGGGGATGCACAGGAGGAGGAGAAGGATGAGGAGGAGGAGGAGGAGGAAGAGAGGATCAGCTGAAAGGAGAGGCAGGGATGAGCGTTGGTTGGTGAGGTTGGTTAGTGTGTCCGATCTAAAGAGTTAACATGCAAAGGGGATGCACAGGAGGAGGAGAAGGATGAGGAGGAGGAGGAGGAGGAGGAAGAGAGGATCAGCTGAAAGGAGAGGCAGGGATGAGCGTTGGTTGGTGAGGTTGGTTAGTGTGTCCGATCTAAAGAGTTAACATGCAAAGAGAACACACAGGACAAGGAGGAGGAAAAGCAGAAAGAGGTGGTTCATTATAGACAGATCAGCTGGAATAAGAGGCAAAGCTAAGGGTCAATTTCTTGGTCGGTATGTTTGGGTGATTTTGATGACTTAACATGCAAGGGAAGAGGAGGAGGAGGAGGCGGAGGAGAGGAAAGAGGTGGTTCATTATGGGCAGGATTAGCTGAAAGGAGAGATAGGGTTCCTTCTTCTCCTCCTCCTCCTCCTCCTCCTCTTCATTTTCAATCCCTTTTCTCTTCCTCGTTTTTAATTTTTTTTCTCCTCATTCTTTTCCTCCTCCTCCTCCTCTTCAATTTCAATCTCTTTTCTCTTCCTCATTTTCAATCTTTTTCTCCTCCTCCTTCTCTTCCTCCTCATCTTCAACTCTTTTCTCCTCCTCATTCTTTTTCTTCTCCTCTTCCTCGTCCTCATTTTCAATCTTTTTTCCCCTCTTCATTCTTTTCCTCCTCCTCCATCTCCTTCTCCTCCTGATCATCATCCTTTTTCTCCTCCTCATTCTTCTCCTTCTCGTCTTCATCCTCAATCTTACTCTCTTCTCAAAACATAAGAACATAAGAACATAAGAACGCAGGAGTCCACAAGAGGCCGGTAGGCCTGCACGAGGCAGCTCCTTTGACCCTAAGCTCCCGTGTATCTAACCCCACCTAATATCGCTGTCCATGAATTTATCTAGTCTATTTTTGAATGTGACAATTGTATTGGCACTCACCACATGACTGCTAAGCCTATTCCACTCATCCACCACCCTGTTAGTAAACCGATTTTTGCCAATGTCCCTGTTGAATCTGAATTTATCCAGTTTAAGCCCTTCATCCATTTATAAACCTCGATCATTTCTCCACGTACCCTTCGCCTTTCTAGAGAATGCAAGTTTAACTGTTTGAGGCTTCCCTCGTATGGCAAGTTTCTCAACCCCTGAATCATCTTAGTCATCCTCCTCTGCACCGATTCCAACATTTTGATATCCATTCTATAGTAAGGTGACCAGAACTGAACCGCATAGTCAAGATGAGGTCTAACTAATGCTAAATATAGTTTGAGGAAGACTTCGGGGCTTCTGTTGCTTACGCTCCTTGAAATAAATCCCAGTACCCTATTAGCTCGATTTCTAGCTTGAATGCATTGTGCCCTTGGACGGAGATCAGAGCTCACTAAGACCCCTAAATCCCTCTCGCACCCAGACCTACTTATGAGAGTGTCATTTAAGCAATAGTTAAGTGAGGGGTTGTTCCTACCTACACTCAGAATACTGCACTTCCCTACATTGAACTCCATCTGCCATTTATCTGCCCAGTCATACAATCTGTTGAGTTCACCTTGGAGAATACTAGCGTCCTGATCCGACTCAATTACTCTACCGATCTTGGTATCATCTGCAAATTTACTAACATCACTACTAATTCCTGTATCTAAGTCATTGATATAAATAATAAACAAAAGTGGACCTAATACCGAACCTTGTGGGACCCCACTCGTAACACATCCCCAGTCAGATCTTTTACCATTGATTTGCACTCTTTGCTTCCTATTGCTAAGCCACGCCTTGACCCAGTTCAAAACTTTACCCTCTACTCCGTGAGCCTGTAATTTAAGCAACAGTCGTTGGTGAGGAACTTTGTCAAACGCTTTACTAAAATCAAGATAGATTACATCATAATTTTCATCTCTCTCAACCGCCTCAAATACTTTATTGTAGAAGGACAAGAGATTGGTGAGGCATGACCTACCTTTTGTGAACCCATGCTGCGAGTCGTGAATTAAGCTATGTTTCTCTAAATGCTCCCGAATGTTCCTGGCTATTATGGACTCCAGCATCTTGCCTATAACCGATGTTAAGCTAATTGGGCGATAGTTTGAAGCAACTGACCTGTCCCCCTTTTTAAAAATCGGCGTCACATTAGCTACTTTCCATAGGCTCGGCACATAGCCAGTATTTACCAACATCTTAAAGATGTCGGTTAGTGGGTCACTGAGTATATCGGCTAATTCCTTTAATACCCTCGGAAATATCCCATCAGGACCTGGCGACTTGTTCTTCTTAAGCTTATCTATCTCATCCTGAACTACTTGCCTGGTAATGATTATATCCCTCAATTTATCGCCATCCCCGCCCTCGTACACCTGAACTCTTTCCGGTATAGTCGTTCAATCCTCCTGTGTGAATACTGAAAGGAAGTAGTCGTTCAACAATGTGCTCATATTTTCGTAATTTTCTACTAGCTCCCCTGTGTTTGTTTTCAGCGGTCCAATTTTCTCCCGTGTTTTTGTTCTATACATCTGAAAGAAGCCCTTAGGATTACTTTTTGCCTCATTTGCTACTTTGATCTCATAGTTCCTTTTTGCTATCCTGGTGTTTTTCTTAACTAATCTAGATAGTTCGACATACCGGCCCCTGAGATGTGTTTCACCATTCTTTATTTTCTGATAAATTCCCTTCTTTAACCCAATCTCGTGTTTTAGTCCACGAGTCATCCACTTAGGATCATTGTTTTCTTTTCTAAGTGTTCGCTGTGGTATATGCTGTCCTTGCCCCTCTACTATTACTCTAACTAAATTATTGTAAGACATTTCTACCTGGTTTTCCTGGCTCTCCAATCCGCAGTTCTGGCCCTCATGAATCCCTAAATTATCCCAGTTTACCCCTTCAAGATGTCTTCGAAGCCCCTCGTAATTTGCTCTTCTAAAATCTGGCACTAACACTGGGTTTGGTTCGCGGGTTACCGCCCTGTCTAAGCTAAAACGAACCGTTCTGTGGTCACTATTTCCTAACTCTCCGCCCACCTCCAACTCACGTAGCAAGTTCCCATTATTGGTTAGGACTAAGTCTAATATGTTATCTCCTCTGGTAGGCTCAGTAACTACCTGCTTAAGGAAATTATCTTGTATAACTTCAAGAAAGTCCTCGACTTCCAGGTCACCCACTAGGTCTTCCCAGTCTATGTTCCTATAATTAAAGTCCCCCATTACGCAGACATTTCTACTCCTACAAAAACAAAAACGACACAAAATAAAAACAAAAAGACGTCCGCCCCTTACCTTTATCACATCGGGGCGTGGGTTCTCAAAGTGCGTAGTGAGCATGAAGATCTTGTAGAGGATCTTGGGGACGTACTCTATCCTGGACGGGTACCTGCGTAGCGCCTCCACCAGCTGGTCCGCCCTCGCCACCCCCGTAACCTGCCCGGGGAAAGGTGCCAAAATGAACAAATAAAATAAATAGATGAATAAGTAAAAAGGAAAGAAAAAAAAAAAAAAAGTCAGTCTGAATGGCTCAAGGAGGTCAATTTGGGTGCATTCAAACTCACTGCACGGAAGGTCACATTTTTGGAGGTGGGCTATTGGGTACTGGGGAAGGGAAGGGGGTTGCGCAGAGGTGAAGAGAGAGAGAGGGACGTATTTTTGAACATTTCGACCCCAAAGTTGTTGTTGTTGTTTTTTTTTTTTTTTTTTTACAGAAGAGGAAACAGTTCAAGGGCACAAAAAAAAGGAAACAAAAAATGAAAAATAAAATAAAAGGCCGCTACTCACTGCTCCTACAAGAGTCAAGAGGAGTGGCTGAAAGACAGGTCAATTTCAGGAGAAGAGGTGACCTGATACCCTCCTCTTGAAAGTAGCCCACACGTATTTGACAAGGCTTTCGGAGCAGTTTTTGGGGGCATTTCCAGGGGTAGTTTTATGACACTGATGGTAGTCTGACCCTAGTACACATATTTGACAAGGCTTTCAGAGCAATTTGGGGGCATTTCCAGGGGTAGTTTTATGACCCTGGTGGTAGTCTGACCCTAGTACACATAATTATTTGACAAGGCTTTCGGAGCAAATTTGGGGGGCATTTCCAGGGGTAGTTTTATGACCCTAGTGGCAGTCTGACCCTAGGACACATAATTATTTGACAAGGCTTTCGGAGCAAATTTTGGGGGCATTTCCAGGGGTAGTTTTATGACCCTGGTGGTAGTCTGACCCTAGTACATATATTTGACAAGGCTTTTGTAGCAATTCTGGGGGCATTTCCAGGGATAGTTTTATGACCCTGGTGGTAATCTGATCCTAGCACATATATTTGACAAGGTTTTCGCAGCAGTTTGGGGTATTTCCAGGGGTAGTTTTGTGACCCTGGTGGTAGTCTGACCCTGGTGGTAGTCTGACCCTAGTACATATATTTGACAAGGCTTTTGCAGCAGTTTGGGGTATTTCCAGGGATAGTTTTATGACCCTGGTGATAGTCTGACCCTAGTACATATATTTGACAAGGTTTTCGCAGCAGTTTGGGATATTTCCAGGGGTAGTTTTATGACCCTGGGCAATAACAGTGGACGGGTTAATAGGGTCACATGGGTTACGAGTCCCTCCCTCTCTTGACAACCATATACTCTCTTCCATCAGTCAAATCAGTCAAGAGAATCCAATGCCAATGAAGACGGAAGATATGAGGAGGCTGAACATCACGGAAGAAATGGCTATGGACCGACAACAGTGGAGGAGGCTCATATCCCGTCCAACCCCACCATAGAGAATAAATGGACGTTAAACGATGATGATGATGATGATGATGCAAATGAAGACACAAACAAGTACACGTCAAGTTGGTGGCAAGTTGGAACGGAAAACACCGGCAGGAAGAGGTTGCAAGATGGATGAAGGAGGTTGAGTAACAGACTTCTTAGAACCCTTCAATATTAATGTTTGGGATTTGGAAGAGGATCAAGATAGACCTAAACCTCAACTTTCTTATCTACCTTAGGCTTCCAAGATAAGGTGGAGGAGGAGGAGGAGGAGAAGATTGAGAATGAGGACAGGAGAGAAAGGAATGGGAATGAGAAAAAAGATTGAAGATGAGGAGGAGGAGGAGGAGGAGAAGAATGAGGAGGAGAACATAAAAGATAAAGGAGGAGGAGGAGGAGGAGGAGAAGGAAGAAAATCATGAGAAGGAAAAAAAAGATTGAGAAAGAGGAGGAGGAGGAGGAAGAAAATCATAAGGAGAAAAAAAAGATTGAGAAAGAGGAGGAGAAAAAAGATGAAGAAGAAAGACGTAGAGAAGAAGGAGAACAAAGAAGAGATAGACAAACAAAACAACAGAGGAAGCAACAACAATAAAAAAAAAAATTTTTTTTAAATAAGCAACCACCCAACAACTTACGGTAATATTAAACCCGTCGAGGAAGATCGTGTCGAGGCAGAGAGACGTGAGCATCAGCCCCAAAAACTCAAGGTTCGGATGACCCTTAAGGAAGTAGTGAAGATCCTCGGGCTGGGTCTGGTCCTGGCCGGAGATATCGAAGGACCGCAGCTTAGGGCCGAAGAACGGATCTCGCAGTAGCGCCGGGACCACAGAGCAGGAGGGAATGAGGCGCGTCAGAAGGTCGTGGTTGTTCTTATTCTCACTGACGTCAAGATGCACGAGTTCCCGGAGGTCTCGTAAAACTTCCCCGGTCTCCTTAACGCGTAGGACCTTAAGGTTGTACATGTTGAGGGAGCGTAGGGTCTTGGCGCGTATCCTGAGGCACTCCACCGACTCCAGCTCATTGCAGTTTGAGATGTCCAGCGAGGTGAGGTGCTTCAGGTCAGTGCAGATGTTGAGGAGGGCGTGCGATGCGAGTTTCGTGCCGCTGACGTTCAACACATGCAGGTTCCTGAGCTTGCTGAGGCCGACGTAGAGCCTAGGCGAGGCCGCACCCTTCTGCGACTGCGGCGAGGAGAAGGACGACCCGCTCACGCTCAGCTCCTGGATGTTGTTCAGAGTCCACTCACCGAAACAGCTGATCAGTTCGTCCACAGACACCTTGGATAGGTTTTTCACTTCCACCGACTGTATTTGGTGACTCCTAAGCATCCGCAGTCCCTTACAAGTCACATTATCGGCGTTGTGGAGGTTGACCTGGCTCAGTCGGACCGCCACGGGGTCAAATAGGGTCATGCTCAGGTCGCTGAGCAAACCCTTTCGGTCCAGTGTCAGGAGAAGCAGATTCGCAACTTTCTGGTGAAAAAACGCATTGGAGTCCCTGAAACAGAAAAGGACATCAGGTTCAAGTTCAAAAATGGTTCAGAACTTACCCTAATGAGAAAAGGACATCAGCTTCAAGTCCCAAAATGGTTCAGAACTTTTTTGTTTTACAGCAAAGGAGACAGCACAAGGGCACATAAAATAGGAAACAATAAAAAAAGCCCGCTACTCGCTGCTCCTGTAAAGAATTCGAAGAGGTGGCTGACAGAGCAATCAATTACCCAAATGAGAAAAGAACATTAGCTTCAAGTACCAAAGTGGTTCAGAACTTACCCTGATGAGAAAAGGACATCAGGTTCAAGTTCAAAAATGGTTCAAAACTTACCCTAATGAGAAAAGGGCATCAGGTTCAAGTTCAAAAATGGTTCAAAACTTATACCCTAATGAGAAAAGAACATCAGCTCCAAATTCCAAAATGGTTCAGAACTTAAGGGGCTCTCACACATTCCCGGTCCCGGTCGCGACCGTCCCCGATGACTACCGATAATCCGGTCGCCGGTCGACCGGCTGTAAGATCGGGTATTGTCGGCGGCAGACCGCCGGTCGACCTTGAGGACCGTAGACGCAGCCGACCACCGCCGGTCAACTTTAAAATTTTCAAAGATATCGGCGATGCGCCCGGTCGACCGGCGGTGTGGAAAAATGTCGCCGGTCGACCGGCGGTCAACCGGCGGTCGACCGGCGGTCAGCCGCCGACACCCACGGCAGACCGGCGGTCGACCGCGAGTGAACACCTGTGTCTGACCTGGGGATTAGCGAGGGAGGAAGGAGGAAAACGAAGAGGAACAGGTAGGAGCGAGGGATGAAGAGAGAGAAATGCGATAAAGGAGGAAGAGGAATGGGTGAGAGAAAAAAAAAAAAAAAAAATATATATATATATATATATATATAGATATAGATATATAGATAGATACATATAAATAGATAGATAGATAGATAGATAGATAGATAGATAGATAGATAGATACAGATAGATAGATAGATAGATAGATAGATACAGATAGATAGATAGATACAGATAAATAGATAGATACAGATACATAGATAGAGATAGATATATATATATATAGATATATATATTGATATATATTTTTTATAGAGAGAGAGAGAGAGAGAGAGAGAGAGAGAGAGAGAGAGAGAGAGAGAGAGAGAGAGAGAGAGAGAGAGAAGGAAGAACAGGTGGGAGTGAGGAAGAGAGAGGGAGGGAAGGAGGAGAGTGAGGAAGGAAGGGAGAGAGGGTGGAAAGAGATGAAAAGAAAGGAGGAAGAGGAATGGGTGACAGGAGAGAGAGAGAGAGAGAGAGAGAGAGAGAGAGAGAGAGAGAGAGAGAGAGAGAGAGAGAGAGAGTTTATGCACACGAATGAATTTAGGTATGAAGCTATTTATGAGGTAATTATGAAAATGCAAAGAAAGTGTTTGCTCGTCGATGTGCAGCAGGTCTGCCGCCGGTAGACCGGCGGTCTGCCGCCGGTAGGCCGGCGGTCTACCGCCGACTGACCTGCTGCAGTCGCCGGTCGGAGAAATCGAAAATCGTATATGGTCGCCGGTCTACCGCCGGTAAACCGCCGGCTTACCGGCGGTAAGCCGCCGGTCTACCGCAGGCAGACCGGCGGTAAGCCGCCGGTCCGGGGACTATTGCCTATTTTGTCGGCGGTCAGGCCCCGATCGGCTTATCGGGAGTCATCGGGGACGGTCGCGACCGGGACCGGGAATGTGTGAGAGCCCCTTTACCCTAATGAGACTGACACACACACACACACACTTGTGTCCCTGACCTCACACGGTCAAGACACGGCTCGGCGCTCTCGCAGCAGCCCGGGGTCAGTCTGTTGGCCCCTTTTTCCCCTTCACTCCTTTCGTAGCTGTAAGCGCTCATCACTCCACTAACAAGGACCACACCTGCTAAAGCTGAACAGTGTACGTACGCAACAGTGACCATCCTGTACATCTGCGAGTGACATACGTGTGTTCGTGCGTGCGTGCTGCAGCTGCCAGTGTTGAATAATGTGCGCCCCACCCACCTATCGCTACCGCCCTTGTGACTTGCTTAAACTAAGGCGAGGGAGCGGCCACCCTCCGCCGGACGTTATTACACGCCTGAAAAACACCAAACTCTTCCGCAATCGAAGCAGAAGGAGAGGCAGACGAGTGGCGAGGAACATCCCTGTCATCGTTACGAGGGTGAATCAGAACAAACCAGTGGCGGAGAAGGAGTACGTACAAACATTTTGAGGTGCCGCGAGCGTGGTATAGTCTGCCCTCTCTACTCCTCTCCAATGTGACCTCCCTTAGCAACAAGATCGAGGAACTAATGGTGACGGTCAGGTCCACTGGTGCTGGTGTGGTGGCCATCACGGAGGCGTGGCAAATAGTTCCTGAGATCTGCAACATCGATGACTATGAACTATTTCACCATCTCAGGACTAATAGGAGGGGAGGGGGAGTGGCCCTGTATTGCCGCTCCGACCTCACTTCTTCACACCTTCAGGTCGACACCCCCGTGGGAGTGGAGGCCCTGTGGGTGAGGGTCACACTGCCTCCATCATCTACTGTGTGGCATACCCCCCCCCCGCGCCCACTGCACAGCTGCTGGTTGACCACATCATCGACACAGCTGACGCGCTTCGAGTGAGATTCCCCTCTGCAAAGTTGGTCATATGTGGGAATTTTAATCGCCTGGACGTCAACGACACGATGCACCAACTGAATCTCACTCAGGTCGTAAATTTCCCCACCCACCAACAAACTACTCTCGACCTCATCATGACCGACCTGAGCCAGCAGTACTCACCCCCCCAGCCTCTCCTCCCCATGGGACGCAGCGGACACCTGTCAGTCCTGTGGGAACTGGCTCACACCACCTCACTGCCTCAGTCATCCTCCGCCAGGTCATTCAGGCCCCTGACTGACTCGGCCATCAGACGGTTCGGGCAGTGGATTACGCAGCACCCCTGGACTGAAGTGACAAATGAGCCAGCCGTCAACCACAAATGGGAGCAATACCAGCACACTATTACCTACGCCTATCACACCTGCTTCCCCATCAAGACGTTCCCAGTCCATCCATCTGATGCCCCCTGGATCAACCCCACCGTCAAGAGGCTCATCTCGCAGAGAGACAGGGCCCACAACACAGACCCAGCCCGCTACAGACAGCTCAGGAACAGAGTCATCAGGGAGATCAAAATCGCCAGAGCAAACTATTATCCTGAAAAAATACACCATCTTAAGGGGCTCTCACACATTCCCGGTCCCGGTCGCGACCGTCCCCGGTGACTCCCGATAAGCCGATCGGGGCCTGACCGCCGACAAAATAGGCAATAATCCCCGGACCGGCGGCTTACCGCCGGTAAGCCGGCGGTTTACCGGCGGTAGACCGGCGACCATATACGATTTTCGATTTCTCCAACCGGCGACTGCAGCAGGTCAGTCGGCGGTAGACCGCCGGCCTACCGGCGGCAGACCTGCTGCACATCGACGAGCAAACACTTTCTTTGCATTTTCATATATTTATAATTACCTCATAAATAGCTTCATACCTAAATTCATTCGTGTGCATAAAACTCTCTCTCTCTCTCTCTCTCTCTCTCTCTCTCTCTCTCTCTCCTTTCACCCATTCCTCTTGCTCCTTTTTTTTCATCTCTTTCCACCCTCTCTCCCTTCCTTCACTCTCCTCCATCCCTCCTCTCTTCCCTCCCTCCCACCTGTTCCTCCTTCCATTCCTTTCTCTCTCTCTCTCTCTCTCTCTCTCTCTCTCTCTCTATATATATATATATATATATATATATATATATATATATATATATATATATATATTTTTTTTTCTCTCTCTCTTTCACCCATTCCTCTTCCTCCTTTATCGCATCTCCCTCTCTCTCTTCATCCCTCGCTCCTACCTGTTCCTCTTCGTTTTCCTCCTTCCTCCCTCGCTAATCCCCAGGTCAGACACAGGTGTTCACTCGCGGTCGACCGCCGGTCTACCGGCGGTCTGCCGCCGGTCTGCCGTGGGTGTCGGCGGCTGACCGCCGGTCGACCGGCGACATTTTTCCACACCGCCGGTCGACCGGGCGCATCGCCGATATCTTTGAAAATTTTAAAGTTGACCGGCGGTGGTCGGCTGCGTCTACGGTCCTCAGGGTCGACCGGTGGTCGGCTGCGTCTACGGTCCTCAGGGTCGACCGGCGGTCTGCCGCCGACAATCCCCGATCTTACAGCCGGTCGACCGGCGACCGGCTTATCGGGAGTCATCGGGGACGGTCGCGACCGGGACCGGGAATGTGTGAGAGCCCCTTAAAACAGGCCAACAACAGACAGTGGTATCACAAGGTCAGGTCTCTTTGTGGACTCGGCAAACATTCACCCTCCTTCCCTTGCACTTCACATTTATCACCTGACCGGGCGGCCGAGGAGATAAATACCCATTTCGCGGGTATCTGTCAAAGCCTCCCAAAACTTGATCTCACCGCCCTCCCCGCTTACCTACCATCCCCCTCCCCACCCCCCTCCGTCCAGGAGGTTGACGTTTTCAATAAATTAAAGAAATTAAGGACGCACAAGCTACCACGCCCACTGAAGGAATTTGCCCCTGAACTTGCCACCCCCATTTGCTCCATAATAAATGCTTCACTTGAATAAAACACTTGCCCTAGCGACTGGAAAACTTCCTGTCACTCCCATCCCCAAAATTTCCAGCTCACAGTCCCTTAATGACCTAAGGCCAATCGCCATCACGCCCATTCCCAGCCTCATTTGTGAAGATTTTATTTTTAACTGGGCTTATGATGATATTAGTAGCCTCATAGACATCCAACAATTTGGCAACATGAAGCACTCCTCCACCACTCATTGCCTGGTCAGCTTTCTAGATTTCATACACAGCCACCTGGACAAACGAGACACCTCCCTTGCCCTTGCTTTTGTCGACTTCAGGAAAGCTTTTGACCTTGTAGACCACACTGTTGTCATTACTAAGGCCATTGAGCTGGGGCTTCACCCTAATTTAATATCGTGGCTGACTGATTTCCTCAGCGCACGCCAGCAAATAGTTCGCTCCCAGGGCTCGGTCTCCACTCCTCTTGAGCTGACGTGTGGCGTCCCGCAAGGCACCAAAATGGGTCCGCTTTGCTTCTTGGTGCTCATTAACAACGCCCTCATGGACACACCGCATCGCTGGAAATATGTTGACGACAGCACCTTGGGCGTCCCCGTCAACAACGGATCCTGACTATGCACCTCTTCAAGCGTCGCTCGACAACTTTCAGGCATGGACGGTTGACAACAGTGCCACTATCAACCACACCAAGACCATGGTGATGCACGTTTGCACGTCCAAGAGAGATGTGCCACCTCCGCTGCTGTCTATTGGCTCACACCACCTCCAGGTCGTCCAGTCCACCAAACTACTAGGCATCACTGTGGACTACCAGCTCAACTGGAAGCTCCACGTCTCCAACACCGTCAGAGCAGCCTCCTACAAGCTGTAGCTACGTAGAGTCGCGATATGAAGTGATGTCGCCGCTCTCAAAATGTTTCGTACGGGAGCAATTGAAGGTAACGGAAGCGATGTGTATTTATTGTTTATGTTATAATGTTCCCTTTTAATGGTAATCTATAATACGTTGTGATGTAAAACACGGTAAAATAACATAGTAGTACCTGAATTACAATTATACATTCATTTACTTTAAAAAATGCAACTGCGAATGTCATGTGTTGTCTTCAGTACTGAAGACAACCTTGAAATGATTTAGCTCTCGTCGTGTGCTTATCTTTGCAAAACAGTTGTTATACGTTGTTCAGATTTAGGCGATATATATATATATATATATATATATATATATATATATATATATATATATATATATATATATATATATATATATATATATATATATATATATATATATATATATATATATATATATATATATATATATATATATATATATATATATATATATATATATATATATATATATATATATATATATATATATATATATATATATATATATATAGGTCATTCCATGAATTATCTTCTGCAGTTATTAATACACACGCACAGTTTGACACGAAGCGAATGGACAGTTACTGGCATTACTTTGCGTTTTATTGATTAAGAAACGATCAAATAATAAGGTTTCACATTAAACACCTTTTATTCACTATTGTGGCTTCTCATCATAAGCATGGGCACTGAAATATATAGTAAAATTGCTCAGTGACGATGATGAATGAAGAATGCCTTCATAGGTAGGGTTGCCATATCTGAACTATCAAAATTCCGGACGCCTCTACGAACACTCGACCATAGCCTAATGTTTGGCAGCGCTGCGATTAGCCTACCCGCCCGACCACCACCTCCATTTCAAAGCCATATTTTCTTATTTCCCCACCTTCCTCGATTAGTTTGCTATAAAATTACTTATGAATTGTCCACCACCACCACCACTACTACTACTACTACTACTACTACTACTACTACTACTACTACTACTACTATACTTCTACTACCAGGTACCGGTACCTGGTATCGGTACTGGTACCGCGAAGCCTCATGATCACTTGGGTTCCGGGAAGCTTAATGATCACTCGGCACTGCGCATTGCCGCTAGTACCGGTACCGTTTGAATCTTAGTGACGCTCGGCGCTCGCCCGCCTCCATGTGGTATGGGCCCTGTGTGTAGACGCTGAGTCACTGCCCCGCTGACCGTCTCCGCAAGTTCCCACCATTTTGTCCTGCTTTCCGTTTCCATCACAGCTTCCGTTTCCATTATTTTATTATTTGATTTATTTATTGGAGTTACTGGATAATTCTTCATGTCCGATTCTTTTTCTTTTTTAGGTTGCCAATAAATATTTTTATTGTTATTAGACTATGATCGAGTAGTCCAGTACCCATATCACCGAGATATCCACTCACTGAGTGGTGATCTCTCTCTCTCTCTCTCTCTCTCTCTCTCTCTCTCTCTCTCTCTCTCTCTCTCTCTGAATGAAGTGAATATTTATTTTTTCGATAAAAAATAGCATGTATAGTTATTATGGATGTACTCGATCATGGTCTAATAACAAAAACAATATTTATTAGCAACCTAAAAAAAAAATCGGACATGAAGAATTATCAATAAATCCAATAAATAAATCCGAGCAACTTGTACCGGTACCGAGCAATCTGGTACCGGTACCGTACCGTTTAGCTGGTACCGTTAAGGGGCTCTCACACATTCCCGGTCCCGGTCGCGACCGTCCCCGATGACTCCCGATAAGCCGATCGGGGCCTGACCGCCGACAAAATAGGCAATAATCCCCGGACCGGCGGCTTACCGCCGGTCTGCCTGCGGTAGACCGGCGGCTTACCGCCGGTAAGCCGGCGGTTTACCGGCGGTAGACCGGCGACCATATACGATTTTCGATTTCTCCGACCGGCGACTGCAGCAGGTCAGTCGGCGGTAGACCGCCGGCCTACCGGCGGCAGACCGCCGGTCTACCGGCGGCAGACCTGCTGCACATCGACGAGGAAACACTTTCTTTGCATTTTAATATATTTATAATTACCTCATAAATAGCTTCATACCTAAATTCATTCGTGTGCATAAAACTCTCTCTCTCTCTCTCTCTCTCTCTCTCTCTCTCCTTTCACCCATTCCTCTTCCTCCTTTTTTTCATCTCTTTCCACCCTCTCTCCCTTCCTTCCTCATTCTCCTCCATCCCTCCCTCTCTCTTCCTCACTCCCTCTCTCCCTTCCTTCCTCATTCTCCTCCATCCCTCCCTCTCTCTTCCTCACTCCCTCCCACCTGTTCCTCCTTCCATTCCTTTCCCTTCTCTCTCTCTCTCTCTCTCTCTCTCTCTCTCTCTCTCTCTCTCTCTCTCTCTCTCTCTCTCTCTCTCTATCTATCTATCTATCTATCTATATCTCTCTCTCTCTCTCTCTCTCTCTCTATATATATATATATATATATATATATATATATATATATATATATATATATATATATATATATATATATATATATAAATATATATATATATATATATATATATATATATATATATATATATATATATATATATATTCTCTCTCTCTCTCTCTCTCTCTCTCTCTCTCTCTCTATCACACAAACAACTTCCTCCTTTATCTCATCTCCCTCTCTCTCTTCATCCCTCGCTCCCACCTGTACCTCTTCGTTTTCCTCCTTCCTCCCTCGCTTATCCCCAGGTCAGACACAGGTGTTCACTCGCGGTCTACCGCCGGTCTACCGGCGGTCTGCCGCCGGTCTGCCGTGGGTGTCGGCGGCTGACCGCCGGTCGACCGGCGACATTTTTCCACACCGCCGGTCGACCGGGCGCATCGCCGATATCTTTGAAAATTTTAAAGTTGACCGGCGGTGGTCGGCTGCGTCTACGGTCCTCAGGGTCGACCGGCGGTCTGCCGCCGACAATCCCCGATCTTACAGCCGGTCGACCGGCGACCGGCTTATCGGGAGTCATCGGGGACGGTCGCGACCGGGACCGGGAATGTGTGAGAGCCCCTTTAGTACCGGTACTGGTACCGGTACCTGCCCACCCCTAATGCCCAGTGACAGTCATACGCGGTGGAGTTTAGCACCTCGCCGCTACCCCTCTAAGTTACCCCTTCACACCACCCTCCCTCTCCATTATGTCTCTATTTTTAGCTCTCCCAAACCACACCCCACCCTCTCCCTCCCTCTACTGTAGCCTATTTACTATTAGTTTCTTGTATTTTTAATTTGTATATTTTCAGCCTGACGTCTGCCTTACATTAATAAACCTATTATTATTATGAACACACTAAATTGGATCATCTCGAATGCTATGGTTGCAGAAATGAGCGAAGTTACGTAACATCCTAAACTTCATCTAAGTAGCGAGGTTACGAAACCTGACAATGAATTAGAATGGGGATGAAAGGAAATAGAGAGAAGATGATTATTTTTTTTACAGCGAAGGAAGCGGCTCAAGGGCGAAAAAAAAGGAAAGAAATAAAGTAGAAAAAAAAATTATGAAAAAAATCCTGGTATTCACTGTTCCTATATTAAAGAGTGCTGAGTGGCCAAAAGAGAAGTCAATTTCGGGAGGAGAGATGCCCTGAATGCTTTTTTTTTTTTTTTTTACAGCTAAGGAATCAGGTCAAGGGCAACAACAACAAAAAAAAAGGTGTAAAAAAAAAAATCCCGCTAATCTCCGAATGATACAAAAGCATATACTAAAAATAAGGTCAAATCACGCACGTTGAGACTTTCTTACGCCATGACAAGGCCAGAAACCAAGATTTAGTTAACTTACTAAGGTGTGGCAATTCACGCTGGCATGGAACTCTGTCCCTTTGTAAGTCATGCCATTGAGGGGAAAATTACTCTCACTGCGAGACATGTTATCTTGATCTCACAAATCCAGCAGCAGTTCCCCGTAATGATAACTTATCTGCTGGGAGTTAGCATTTGAGTTTTTCTGCTTCATGTTGAGCAGATATCTTCTATATTGCCCATTAATGTTGTTTCCACTGGGTACTTCCTCCCTTCTCCTCTCTTGAATACTGCTGCATGGGTGTGGGAAACTTGATGCACACACACACACACCCACACCCACACACACACACACCCACACCCACACACACACACACACACACACACACATATAAAGGTTACTGGCTGGCGAATTCAAGTTCAGTGTGTGACCAAAATAAAAAATGGAATGAATGAATGATGTACACACACACACACACACACACACACACACACACACACACTTTACTGGCAGGCAATTGAAGTTGCGAGTGTGATAAGATCATGATAACTGGAATGAATGATTCACACACACACACACACACACACACACACACAGACACACACACAATATTTTAGACATATATAGAGTGGGAGACAGGACTGCCCGAGCTTGAGCTTAGGCCCTGTATACTATAAATAGGTAAATAAACTGAAACTTAAAGAACTGTCTGACAAAACTGTTTGAAAGTCAGGTCAAAACAAGCCTGCTCAATCCTGTAAAAATACAATTAGGTAAGAACAATTAGGTATACACACACACACACACACACACACACACACACCACACACACACACACACACACACAATATAGCTTCCCGCAAAGAAACATAGAGGTTTGGAAAAGACTAAGTGAGGAAGTAGTATCGGCGAAGAGTGTGCACAACTTTAACCCGGTAGCAGTGACGGGCCAAATTTGTGGCTTTACCGTGTAGCAGCGACAGGCCAAATTTGTGCCATGATACAAACCCCCCAAAATAGATGATACATAATCTGATCACAAAGGCTTTGATATATATTATGAAATGGTTTGTGTGAGGGGTGATGTTTTCTCATTTTCCTCGCTTGGAGGGACCATTAAGAAACATGATCCTCGCTGCTACCGGGTTAAGGAAAAGCTAGACGAGTACAGACATGTAGACGAGACCACATGTTTAATGCCGAGATTTTCTATTCTCTTTTTTCTATTACTCTCTCAGTCCCACACGTCCTCTGCGTGTATCGAAACACACAAGAAATTAATCACAACAAGGAGAGGGTATTCCCCGGCTGCCTGGGATTGAACCCGCGACCAGCGTGACGGGAGAGCCACTCCTTACCGAGTCGGCCAAAGAGGTACCCCACTGGCTAAGTGGGTTATGGGAGGCTCGTTCATTAGGCCGTCGCCGCACTACACGGCTTTCCCCCCTATGTAGATTAATTTCTGTGTGTTGAGACCTTTAGACAGTGACCCATTTTGGTGCACAATTTCGCAATGTCCCCGTAGAGACATACCTCCAACTCTCCCATTTTCTATTATCCTCAGAGAGCATGGGCCATCCTACCTGTTACCCCTTCGGGGAAACTCAACAGAACCGCAGGATAGGATGCCCACCGCTATGCCACCAGTTTAATGCCGAGATTTTCTGTTCTCTTTTTTCTATTACTCTCTCGGTCCCACACGTCCTCTGCGTGTATCAAAACACACGAGAAATTAATCACAACAGGGAGAGGGTATTCCCCGGCTGCCTGGGATTGAACCCGCGACCAGCGTGACGGGAGAGCCACTCCTTACCAAGTCGGCCAAAGAGGTACCCCACTGGCTAAGTGGGTTATGGGAGGCTCGTTCATCAGGCCGTCGCCGCACTACACATGAGCGTAAGCCCAGGCCCTGTAAAATTACTGCTAGGTAAAACTAGGTAAATACAACAGTTACCTGAACTGTAGCCTTTGCGTGTCATCGGTGAGAGATGGCTGGGAGGTGCAGACATCCGTGACGTGGCTGGCAATGAACTCCACAACCAGCTGCTGCAGACTGCCCGGACAGTCTACCATCCTGGCATAGTCACTGCAGGGAGGACCAGGATCAGGATTTATTTTATTAGTGTTTTGTTTTTTTATGGTGAGGGAGGCGGCTCAAGGGAAGAAGAAATACCGCTCTGACAGAAGAATGAGGAAGGAGTGGTCAACCAAGAGGTCAATTTCGGGTGGAGGTTAGGTTAGGTTGGGTTATTCTTGGGTAAATGTTTAGTTCAGCTCCGCCTTCACAAAATACCTTAAACGCCTTCATATAATATCATGGCCTGCGGATTGGAAGTTATGGAAACAAAATATGAAGGTTTATAATGTATTTCAAGGTGAAAGAGCTAAACTAAAGATATATTCCACCCCTTAATCCACACTATGTAGGTGTATATGGTAATTTGAGGTGGCAGAGCTAAACTAAACATTTACCTATGAACAACTTAACCATTCCCAACCTAACCTAACCTAATCAATTAAAAAGGAAACCAAAATATGAAGGTTTATAAGGTATTTCAAGGTGGAGGAGCTAAACTAAAGATATATCCCACCCCTTAATCCACAATATGAAGGTGTATATGGTAAGTTGAGGTGGCAGAGCTAAACTAAACATTTACCCAAGAAAATCCTAACCTAACCTAACCGATTAAAAAGAAAAGAAAATGAGCGCAGATAGACGACGACAAAGGGGGAAAGAGAAGGAGAATGAGAAGAAGAATGAGAGAAGATTGAAAGGAGAAAAGAAGAAAAAAATAGAGAAAATTAATGCAGAAAGACAGGAAGGAGAAAGAGAATGAGAAGATAGAAAGGGGAAGAGAAGGAAAAAAAATTAGAGAGAATTAACGCAGAAAGACAGGAAGGAGAAAGAGAATGAGAAGAAGAATGAGAGAAGATACAAGGAAGCATAGAAGAAGAAGAAAAATTAGAGAGAAGAATAAAAGGAAGAGAAGAATTAAAAGCAGAGAGAGAAGAAGGAGAGGAGGAAACAGATGCAATGAAGAGAAGAAAGGAGGAAGAGAGATGAAAGAAGACACAGGAAGAGTAAGCGAGAAGAAGGAAGAGGAAACAGGGAAGAAGACAAGAGAAGAAAGAGGAAGACACAGAAAGAGGACATCGACAGAAAGACAAAATGAGAGACGAAGAAAAATGAGGTGAATAAAAACAGGAACTAAACTTAACAAATGTGAAGCAAATGAAGTATCCTATGCAGTAGTTAGCTAGATTAACCCCAAGACTATTCAACTGCCTGCCAAGGGACATCTGGGACATTTCTAACTGCAGCACGGAGACCTTCAAGAGAAAATTGGACTTGTTTCTGCAGGGGATTCCTGATGAGCCCCTGTCCGATGATTGTGGAGATCGACTCCGCGCCTCCAAAATACGATATTTCACCTCCATATTATAGTTAAGGGACAAAATACATGTCCCTCAACCATAATATGAAGGCACAAGTACTTAGAAGTAAAGAAAAAGGCCTAATCCCCTTTCCCTAATGACCTTGGGGGACCCGTGGGAAATCGTTTTTTTTGGGTGGGGGAGCAGATTTATACTACTCAAACCGAACTTTACATAACCTAACCTCTAATGGCGGGGGCCAAGAGGAAGGAGGAGGCGCGGAGTGAATCTCCATATTTACCCCCTGCCCTACACGTGACTATTCCAAGGGGGCAGAGAGTAATAACTATCCCCCTGGCCAGCTGAGCCACACTGGGAGTGGAGCACAGTGTGGGGGGGGGGCGGTGGACTCCCAAGTCATCCGTGCTGAACATCACCTAGACTAAAACAAGACAAGACAAGAGTAGAAAAAATGGTGAATGAAAACAGGAAGAAAAGGAAGAAAACAACACAAACCAAGACAAAAACAAGGCAAAAAACAAAACATGGACAGAAAACCCACAAAACAACCCTGGCACTAGGACACACGTATTCTGACCCTCTCGTTCCCTCCCGAACATGTCCAGAACGTGTACGGGACAGCCCCGAACGTGTCCTAAACGTGTTCGGCCTCCCTTTCATACCATACCTTTAATACCCTAAAACCAGGGCCAAATACACCTCGCTCGTCCAGGTGAGAGGGAACTTTAATTACCTGGCCATAAGGGGTTCTGTTTTGACAGATTTAGGGGGATTCGAACCCTTTAAAGAGAATCCAGAGGGTTTTATGGAGGATCGGATTCTATGTAAAGGGTTTGGATTCTCCTTCGAGGGCTCTCAAGTCGCCTCTGGATTCCTTATTTGGCCGTGTTTTTTCATTTATTATTGTCTCATGAGGGGTATTATCACTATTATTATCATTATTATTACTATTATTATTACTACGTTATTGTTATTATTCTTATTGTCTTCCTCCTCTTCCTTGAGTTGTCGGTGGTCGGGAGTTTTGCCTTTGTAACGGTCTGTGGTCTTTCTTGGTCTGGGTCTTTTGAGTTTCTAAATTCCTGATTGATTGATTGATAGTTTATTGTTGCAGGTAAACAACAAGGGAGAAGGGAGGAACATGCCATCCCAACCCCCAGGCAGGACAGAGTGTGATTATACAACTATTAATACGTCTCCTAGCTCTTCCTTTATTTTCTTTCCTCTTTCTTTGCCAAAAGTTATATATCATTGTCTTTACTGTCTCCATTTCTGTGTCTTCAAAAAGAGCTCTTCCAATGGTGTCCTCTTCGTCCTGGTGGTATGGACGCTGGGATGCTGCTCCTCTCCTCGTCGTGGGCCGGGCAGAGCAAGATGAAGTGCCAGGTCCTCCAGCTCGTCTCCACACATGATGCACGGCGTACTCTCGTTGTTAAATCTTTTCCTATCTCTCAGCCTCATGTTATTTGTTCTGCAGTTGAAAAGGATGGCTGATGCTTCACTGTTGTCGTACACTTCCTCTTGTCCTCCCATCTCTTCTCTCCAGGTTCAATATATTTTCAGGGTTGCTTTTTCTTGCATTTCTTGTTTCCACATTTTTGTGTCCCATTCTCTAACTTCTTTTCTTATTTCGTCGTTTGTTTTGTGCCTCCTCTTATTCCCACCCTTTTTCTGTCTTCTATTAGTCCTTTCATCCCTCCATTCTTCTTTATCTGTCCTCTCATCTCTTCAACAACACTTTGTAGCAGTTCATTCCCTTCCCCTCTCAAAACATACATACTCCCACTTCTCTTATATATATAGCTGCTACCCGGGCATAACTTGGGGCTCCTGCAGTATCTTCCTGCACACACTGTTCTCTATTCTTTGCAACCTGTCTATCTCTTGCTTTGTGAAATCTATTATGTTGGCCCCATACAATATTGCTAGAAGAGCCACACTTTTCCAGTATGTTTTCCCTATCAGTAGTCTTGAGCAGCTCCTTGCCACAACTGAGTAAGTCATATTTGCCATTCTGGTTGCTTTTTGTATCATAGACTCTTTCTGTGCTTTAAATAAATTTCTGGTGTCATTTATTATAATACCTAGATATTTCATCTTATCCCTAACCTGTATCCCTGCTATCTCCTGTGGTTTGTCTTTCATATTAAATATTATTATTATTATCATCATCATCATCCTCTTCCTCCTTTTATTATTTTTTTTATTATTACTTGGTTGTTACGGTATTCAGTATTATCTTATTTTCCTCCTCTTTCTTTCATTTCTCCTCTTCCTCCTCCTCCTCTTCTTCCTCCTGTTATATTTATTTTTCTTTCTTCCTCCTCCTCTTCCTAATTAAGTGCCTGACTATAGTGACTACCGTCCGTGCCCTTGAGGCCGCAGGTGCCACGGTCCACTTCACCTGGGTGCCCTCCCATGTGGGCATCCAGCTCAATGAGAAGGCAGACTGCCTTGCTCGACGTGCCCTTCAGGATGACACGGTACGTGGACCCTGGCACTGACTATACGCTTAGCTATGTTAAGAATAAACTTAGGCATTATTTCCGTGACAGCATTGCTACCCAACTCAGACACTGCTGTGACACTGGCAGCGCCAGCAGCCTCCACTATGTTAGTGTCTCCCAGCGCTGTGTTTACCTCTATGGGCGACACAGTGTCCCTCAGGATGTGGTAGCAATGCGCCTTAGGCTAGGCTATGGGAGGCATGACATCATTCACTGTCATTCACCGCCCCATCACACTTCCTCCTAACTCCTCACATACATTTCCTACCATTACAGTTACTATCTTATCTATCAACTAGGTTAGTAACTCCCCCGCTGCACGCTGTGTGCCAGGCCGATGGGCCACACACTGCATCACTATATATGTCGATCATGGCATGCCCTCTCATAATAGCCTTTTCCATTTAGCGTAACCCGTTTCTGGGTCATGATCTGTAGAGTCCCTTGATAGATAGAGTCCCGACAGCCTAAGATTTGGACGCCATTATTGGCCCTGTCTTCGCCGCGAAACCGTGTGCTAGTGTTTGAAAAGCGCGGCGAAAACACAGGGCCAATAATGGCGTCCAAATCTTAGGTTGTCGGGACTCTATGAGGGACTCTACAGATCACGACCCAGAAACGGGTTACGCTAAATGGAAGATGCTATTATAAATTAGTTTAAACCACGGGACTGCCTTGACCTGCCCCAGACAATTTGTTGGCTCTATGATGTCCTCCCTGCTATCCTCAAGGAACACCCTCAGTTTGCACCAAATTTAAGGTGGTGTGTGGCAGCCTGAACTACTGCCGTGCTATACAATTAGGCTGTGATTTCTGCAGTAGTCTACTTTAAGGACTATTTACTCTATCTGTATTTATTCCCGTCTAGTGCTTGGGCAATGTCCTTCTCCGTCCCCACATTTTATTTTCTTATTGTCTCGGGGGAGGTACCGTCCTCCTCCCTTGTTGTGCATTCATTCCTACCATTGTATCTTTTTAGTTTCATGGTGCTCCCTACATTACATGTATTACTACTAGTTGTATAATCCCACTCTGTCCTGCTCGGGGGTTGGGATGGCATGTTCCTCCTTTTTCTCCCTTGTTGTCAATAAACTATCAATCAATCCTCGTCTTCCTCCTACTGAATTCTGTTTTAATTACTTATCTTATTATTACGAGTCCATCTGCTATTATCCATGGTGAACCTAGGCCTATATAATACAAATGTTGATAGCCGGGTAAAATATCCCTTATTCGTACTAGACAGAGGCGAATATATGACTCAAAAGCCGTTGAAATAAAACTTTGCCCCTTTCTTTAGATTTGTACTTCTTCGTGTTAGACAACGCTTAAGTTAATAGCTGAAAATAAGGATAATAAAAAAAAAAAAACGGCAGCCCAGCATCCATCAATAATATTTTAGGCTCGTTGTTGTATGAATCAGCTCGCCGCCGCAAAATAGGTGGCAGAGAGAGGTTCAACTTGCTTACTTTACATATATTTCACTCACTGCTATCGTTACTTGTCCTGTCTCGGCTTTAATACATGGCGAAAACATCAGAGAAATACTTCTAACCAAGAGAAGGCTTTATAACAACCGAATAGGGGGAGATTTTAGAAAGAATTAACCCCACGTTGATGTCCGCTCATTTCCTGCTGGTTTGGTCTGTTGGCATGGTGTGTTGGTCTTGCACGTAATATCAACCATCACAAAGATCACAAACTAGAACAAAAAGGGCAAATTAATATGTTTTCCCGTCGTGTATCCCCCAGTGCGCATATACGTGGTGGACAGCAGAGCGACTTATTTCTGCGAGGAGGTATTTCTCGCAACACCTGAAGCTATAACGAGAGAGAAAAGGAAGAGGAAACAATGAGATAAAGAGGAGAAAAAGGAGGAATAGAGATGAACGAGAGGACAGAAAGAGGAGAAGAGAGGAAAAGAGATAAAGGATAATAGGAAAACCAGGATTAAAATGACTCAGAAAGGATGGAAAAGACTCAGGATGGAAAATAAGGGGAGGGAAATGTTACCGTAACTGCGGTGATTTCAATAATGTTGACCTGGAGAATGAGACACCCGCACATCGACACGAACTTTTATTTTGATCCTGTTCGGTCAAAACCTGGAACACAATTTGTGGCTACTAGAACAAAGAACAAGTCAACTAATATGGCATTATGATGACATAACAGGGGCGACGTATATACATATACGACACGAGAGCGAGTTAACTTACGTGTTTCGGGCTCTCGGACTCGGACAAACTAGGACAGACAGGATATCCGTGTGGATATATATATATAGTACCAATTCTTGACACCGTCTGCTCCCTTTTCTCCCTTGTAGCTCACCCTCAGGGCCTCTGTCGCCCCTTACGTGAGTCACCCTCAGGACCTTGTGTAAGCATTCTCTGCATTAACCCTGCATTAACCCTAAGCGATAAGACCGGCGAACGTGTAAACATCAACCAATGACCACTGACCCGACACTCTCTCTCTCACACTTTGTCTCTCTCTCTCTCTCTCTGTCTCTCTCACTCTGTCTCTCTGATCGGCGGTAACAGGAAATTATACTATTCTGCTTAAGACGACATGCTGGGTACGTATGACCTCGGTTACGCCATTTCCGTCGCCTTGCCCTGATGTCGTTGAAATGAATCAGTGGATGGATATTGTCTTAAAACGCCTTATCTGTCAAGTAGGATATATATAATTCATTGGTTGTTTGTTTTTCGGTGAGAGACTGCCTTCGAAAAATGATATAGGTGAAAGAATAGGGAAAAAGTATATATAAAGTATATATAACCTCTTAATATAGTGTTGTCTGCCATAGTGTTGGATTATGAAATGAAAAACAGAGATAAAAAAACAGTGTATATATAATTCGATGTCGTTAAAATGAATAAGATAGACAATAAGATAAAGATAGACAGATACAAAACACTTCAATGCAATAAAAATAAAAATAAATAATAATAATAATAATAATAATAATAATAATAATAATAATAATAATAATAATAATAATAATAATAATAATAAACTGGTAAGCAATTAGCAAAACGTCTATTGTAGCTACTAACTTAAAATCATATTGCAGCAGCAGCAGCAGTGGCAGCTATATATGTGGGTTTTTTTGAGGAAGAAAAAAAAATGTGAACAGAGACAAAACAACTTTCAGATATGACAAAATGCATATAGCACAGTCACCACCATCATTACCACCACCACCATCACCACCACCACCACCACCACCACCATCACCACCACCACCATCATTACCACCACCACCACCACCACCACCCACTACAACACAAACACCAAGAACAGTAATAGTACGGTTCATGTGGACAAGGTCAAGTCAATTAAGTCAAGGTCACATAACAAAATTTCAACGCAATTAAAGCAGAGAGTAAAAATGATAACATGACAACAGATCAGAGAAACTGTATTAACACAGTGAAAAACATCCCAAATGAACAATGAGTTCGAATCCTGGCACCCAGTGGTGTTCATTTCGGATGGCAACAGATATATGTCAAAATCCACTCGTCTGTCTCCTTAACCGCCATACGTGATTATTTTGTTATGCTGCAACAGGCACGCACATAATGGCTTATACATGATTAAAACGTCAGACAATATTTTTTTTTTCTGTATGTTAATTTTCCTACTTCTCTCACTGCTTCCTTTTATTTCCTCTTTCTCGGCGTCTTAGGTCTTTGGGGGAAGCTGTAGTGTCCACACTCCTCCATCTCTACTGGATTCGTCTCTTATCACGATAATAATAACCACACATGTAATTCTCTGTTTCGGTATACGTAAAATCACCATTAATGTCGATCACTTTCGTCTTCCTGTGGGTGGGTGACAGACTTAATTTCCACCACGTACGCAGTCTTCGGTGTCTGCTGCGTCTCCATTATGCTTTTTTCAGCTAACATTAAGTCCACACGAAGCATATATCTCTTATCCAATGACTTATGAATTACCAGATAATGCACATTCGCACTCAGTGTCTTCAACAACAGTAACGTATCCGTAGGACTGGAAGCTATCGTCGTCTGGATTCTCCTTGAATAGTGCCATCCTCGTAACGTTCCTGCTCCCCGTGGACTGACAGGTGTGATGGGGGTTCCAGCATGTACCACACCCCCGGGGACACTTCTTCACGGGCACTCCATATTCGTCATTATGTATAAGCTCCTCCTCCGGGAAGACGTACCGAAGTCTCGGCTCACACTTCACGGCTTTCCTCGCTTCTTCCCTCTGCTTACGCCACACTTCCTCAAGGTCCAGCTCACTTACGTTCCCTTGGAGCTTTCCCGTCCCGAGGATAATGGGGGGACCGACGGTACTGCTGGGGTGCGGGGCCTCGTTGGTAGGCTCTCCGTCGGTGTTGTATTTGTGGATCAGCAAAGAGACGAGCACCACGACGACGAGCACCACGACGATCAGGAACAGGCACTTTCGTCTCCCGTGCATCGCCCCTCGCTGCTGTCCCTCGAGATCACTACTCCCGGCTATGGTCATGATGAAGGAGCGGTGCGATATCTTGCTCTTATCATGACGGATCACGGGGCACTGCCGGTCCCGGGTTGCCACTCTCTTAAACGTCGTTTTCCGTTGGCGGTCAGTAGACAAAGGCCCGTTCCCCCTTTTTAGGGGGTAAATCCTTAACGAACGAACGAACGACTCAGCTTCTTAAGTCCCAGTCACACATTCACGACAAACACTCCCGCCTCCCGGCGTCCTCACGAGTCACGACACCAAACCACGCGCTGCCAGTTTTGGAATGTCGCGCTGCCGGACGTACGTAACGACCATCGTAAGTCCATCCCCTTGAGTGCTGATCATAGCCGATGTCGAAACGACGTTGTTACGACGTCCATTCATGATTCCTTAATTCATGATTCATGATTCACGTTTTTTTTTTTTTTTTTTTTTTTACAACAAAGGAGGCAGCTCAAGGGCACAAAAAAAACAATAATAAAAAAAAGTCCGCTACTCGCTGCTCCTAAAAAAGAAACAAAAGAGGTGGCCGAAAGCAAGGTCAAATACGAGAGGAGAGATGTCCTGATACCCTCCTCTTGAAAGAGTTCAAGTCGTAGGCAGGAGGAAATACAGATGAAGGAAGATTGTTCCAGAGTTTACCAGCGTGAGGGATGAAAGAGTGAAGATGCTGGTTAACTCTTGCATAAGGGGTTTGGACAGTATAGGGATGAGCATGAGTAGAAAGTCGAGTGCAGCGGGGCCGCGGGAGGGGGGGAGGCATGCAGTTAGCAAGTTCAGAAGAGCAGTCAGCGTGGAAATATCGATAGAAGATAGAAAGAGAGGCAACATCGCGGCGGAATTTAAGAGGTAGAAGACTATCAGTATGAGGAGGAGAGCTGATGAGACGAAGCGCAAGGAAATCCGGGAGAAGGAGGAGGAGGAGGAGGCGCCGGAGGATAATCGAGAATAATAATTTAAATGAGCTAGGATCGATGAGTCAGACACTTCACAAGCAGCGGGTAAAACGTTTCTCCGAGTGTGTGCATGCTTGTTCTTTTGTTTTCGTCTTGACCAACAAAAGAAAGTTGCTCTGAGTATGGCCACTTCAGAAAACAAAAGAAACAAACAAAAAAACAAACAAAACGGGAATAAGAAGAGCATGAACGGGGATCGAAAGACGGACGAAAGAGGAAGAGGAGAAAGAGAAGAAGAGTTAGAGGGAGAGCAGAATGAAAGGGAGGGAAGAATTAAAAGCAGAAAGAGAGTATAGGACGAGACAGGAGAAGAGGAAACAAAAGAGGAATGAAAGATCGAGAGAAGAATGAAAAACAGAGAGAGAGAGAGAGAGAGGAGAAGGAATTAATTAAAGGAGAAGAGGAAACAGATGAAGGTACTACAATAAGACTACAGAAATATTCGCATCCATAATCTCATAAACGTTTGAAATATGTAAATAATAAAAGATGCAGCAGACAAGATACAGAGATACAAAGCAGATAAAGATTACTAAAGATGATAAATGCCACAGCGAATGAATAGCGTAAACGAAAACTAAATAATGTGAAAAAATAAGACAGAGAATAAAACACGGTAAAGAGTATAAACTGAATTGTGTAGATACAAAAAAATAATATTAAGAATGGGATAGAAAACGTATGAAAGGAAAAGATGCCATCGAAGGAGAGGAAAAATTAATAAAAAAGTAAAAAGAGGGTGTGTAAGAGAGAGAGAGAGAGAGAGAGAGAGAGAGAGAGAGAGAGAGAGAGAGAGAGAGAGAGATTAACTGAGATTCTGTTGGGGTGAAAGGTGGAATCAGAGGTCAGCGATGAATAGACACGTTTATTGGGATAGTGAGAACGGCCGACTCCCGCCGTAAGGGGCGGCCGGGCTGCAACTGCTATAAAAAAAAAAAAAGTGGCCACACTACAGAATGGACATCAACTTGCTAGAATCAGTTCAGAGGAGGATAACCAAGATGATTCAGGGGCTGAGGAACCTCCCATATCAAAATAGGCTGAATCATCTAAACTTACATTCACTAGAGAGACGAAGAGTGCGGGGAGATCTGATAGAAGTATTCAAATGGGTCAAGGGTTACAACAATGGCGATATAAGTAAAGTACTGAGAATTAGCCAGCAGGATAGAACTCGCAGTAATGGATTTAAATTAGAAAAGTATAGATTTAGGAGAGATATAGGCAAGCATTGGTTTAGTAATAGGGTGGTGGGGGAATGGAATAGTCTCAGCAATCACATAGTTAAGCGTTGAGTGGTATCCTGCTAGTTCAAGTCACTAATTTGTATGACATAACTTGTAATTTGGTCTTCGTGCACTACCAAACGTTTTGGTACCCTTCCATCCTGTGTGGGACCGGGGTCACAGATGACACTGCCTCGAAATCCTGCGTCTCACATCTTGTTCCTTACAGTAGTGAGCAAGCCGCTGTGTGATGATTTCACTTCTGTGACTAGTAGCTGTAAGAGCTGGCTTTGACGAGTTTGGTGATAAGTTCAGAAGAGTTAACGCAGACGTTCGATCTTATGAGCTGCAGCTAGAAATGATGAAATAAATGGGTTTCATGACAGCATAGCCATTACTCAACACTACATATACGCCTGCTTAATATATTTGTATTTCCTGATAAGTGGATAATTACTTAATAAATTCAGCGAATCTCTTAATTGGTGGTGGGGCCGCCGCGAGTTTCGGCAGGAGATATTATACTTGTTGCCGTCTCAAGAAGGCATTTGATGCAATGCATTACGAGGCACTCTGGGATCTTTATCGACTCCATAGGCTTCCTGCGAGTGTGTGTGTGGGGGTCCAGCTACTGTCTCTTGAACGCAGTCCTTGCCCCATTACTTTTCAACACTTAAATGAATTGCTTATTAGGCAGAGTTGTGGATCAGTAGGCCTAATTGTGGAGCATCTGTTTGCAGTATCACACTTCTGTGGAGTCACTGGAGGTCTAGGTACGTGATGGCTCTCAAGGCACTGCACAAGGAGGCGAAACTCTTGAGAAGGGCCCTGGGCCAAGATCAAGATACAGGTGAGGAGGCTTACTAGATGAAACTAAAGTCTGTTCATTCTTATGGTGAGGACATTGTGGTCTTGAAAGGTTCACATACCTTGGTAGAACAGTGCAGAACTACAGCAGGTCTCGTCAAATCTACGACGGATTCTTTGCCACGCATTGCCTCGCTCAGCACGGGTGTATGGCGTTATCGATAGTTAACTGTGCATAAGGACAAAGATCCAAATCTCTTAGTTACATGTGTCCATCCATGTCTTACTGTATGGCTGTGAGGAAGAGGCGGACTGATATGCTTTTGATAACAAGTGCCTATTCAGAAGCATGGGATATCGCTTGAATGACAAGGTGTCGAAGCGGTGATAACTCCGTGAAACTGATTCGAAGCTTATTACCTGCATACTCCGTGAACACCAGCTCCGGCTTTACGGGGATGTAGCACCCTACCCAGAACTCGACACTGCTAAGGTGTCCACAGGGTTCGTGGATTGAGCAAGTCGATAGATTCTGCCCTGCATGGAGACCTATCCGGAAGAACTCCCGGTTTGGAGTAGGGGTGGGCAGGTACCGGTACCAGTACCGGTACTAACGATACCAGCTAAACGGTACGGTACCGGTACCAGATTGCTCGGTACCGGTACCAGTTGCTCGGATTTATTTATTGGATTTATTGATAATTCTTCATGTCCGATTTTTTTTTTTAGGTTGCTAATAAATATTGTTATTGTTATTAGACTATGATCGAGTACATCCATAATAACTATACATGCTATTTTTTTATCGAAAAAATAAATATTCACTTCATTCAGAGAGAGAGAGAGAGAGAGAGAGAGAGAGAGAGAGAGAGAGAGAGAGAGAGAGAGATCACCACTCAGTGAGTGGATATCTCGGTGATATGGGTACTCGACTACTCGATCATAGTCTAATAACAATAAAAATATTTATTAGCAACCTAAAAAAGAAAAAGAATCGGACATGAAGAATTATCCAGTATCTCCAATAAATAAATAAAATAATAAAATAATGGAAACGGGAGCTGTGATGGAAACGGAAAGCAGGACAAAATGGTGGGAACTTGGGGGGACGTCAGAGCATCCCAGCTCGCTTCACCTCGTTTGTTGACCGCTTGACGGCGCTCGTGTCGTGTGTGCCTCAGTCATGGATTGACCGGCGTGAGGTATGGATGGGTGATACTGCCCTGCCTGCCTTCTGGCCCACGTTCGCTCACTCTCTCATTTTTTTAATTTACTCACCAGTTTCTGACTGTGCGATTATATTAAAATCAATTTTATTCATATAAGTATTTATCCAACTGAATATATATATATATATATATATATATATATATATATATATATATATATATATATATATATATATATATATATATATATATATATATATATATATATATATATTACTACCCAATACCTTTTAATAGTTTGGTTATAGATTAATACATGTAATGGTCAGTGGTAAATATTTTAATGAAAAATAATACATTAGCCTATAGTTTTACAATGCAACTGACTCTGGAATGAAAAATATAAAAATACTAATACAAATAATAATTATAATTATATGGTTTTGAAGATAACTAATAACCAATAAGGATCATAGTTACCAAGGGTGAAAAAAAATATGGTAAAGATACCATATGAACAGGTGTTTTATTTAAAAAAAAAATTCTTTTTTTGTCTTCATTCCTACAGATATTTGCTTTTTTCCTCTCCATTCTTAGATTTCTGTTTAATTGTCTCATTCTGAAATAAACTGATATTTTAGCAAAAAAAACAATGACATCTTGAGGAACATTTTGCACAGATGTTTTGAGTTCTTCAACAATATTTTGCACACATCTCTTTCCTGCAATAAGACCTGAGCCATGCATTGCCTTAAATTTATTTCTCATTACCTTTAAGTCTAGCATAAAATAATCTGAAGGGAAATAAAGGCCACCACTGTTTTTTACATCAATCCATGATGGCTGTAGAGAGTTAGCTTCTCTGTTAATAGCCTTGTTTCCCAAATGAGGATACTTGTGTATATATTTTTTTACAATATACCCTCCTATATACATTAGTGATTCCTCTTCCATTACATTTTGTGGCGTATTTTCATCACTCAACAAACTACTGTCTTTCTCATCTTGATATTCTTCAACTTCATTTTCATCCAACTCTATATCTTTAAAAATCATTGCAGTTAAACAGAGTTCTTGGGACAACGCGGACTGATCGTAAGAAAGGTCTTCATTTGAGTTTCCTTTGCCAGCATAAAACCTTACAGATGCAAAGGGCTCAAATTCTTCTTCATTACAACAGGTTTTGGGGGCGAGTAACTTTGCCTCTTTCCCTAGAAGTAACTTCTTTAAACGATGTTTGAATGTGATACAATTTGGGTGCTCATAAGTGCCTTCCATTTGTCTTATGCACCCAAAGAAATGTTCTAGGCAATCCTGATTCAGCTTCCTAGTCATTATGTAGGAAATACCAAATACTTGTGAAAGCATTTGACTTAGGCCTATCAAAGAAAATGAGGATAACAATATCCCTTTTTGAAACTGATATAAGCCTTTCCTTCGTGAATTGTCAACTTTCATTGTTCTTGTAATATACATCATGTTCTGTAGTGTTTTCCTTGTTCATCCAAGTTAATTCCAAAAGCATTACGTGACAGTTTGTCCCCAAATTTCTGAGAAGAATTCATAACATCAAACCATTTGTCAACAAGGGCCAGGAAATCTGCTGTTTCTTTAAAATTACAACTCTTTAGAAAACCTCTTTCCCCAAGAAACAGTAGTGCCTTTGAACAACTTTCAGACAAAAGCTGAGTAGCATATTTTACGCGTTGTCTCTGTTGACCCTGAACATTTAAGTGTATTTCATTTATTCTATGGGCCAAGGAAAGCTCTGTCTTCTGCATTGACATCATCTCCCTAATGGCACAGTCAGAAACACGTTCTCCAGTGTGAAGAATGAAGCTTGAATCAATAAAATTATTTCTCATTAGTTTCATTATGTGAGGAACATCTGCTAAAATGAAAACTTCCCTATCAGAGTATGGGTTTTTAAATG